>NW_015512649.1:0-544 GCF_001515645.1 Sinocyclocheilus grahami | reverse complement strand
TGGTTCAGTGGCTTGCGTTTTGTTTACCAAATTATGTCGCAATGATTTATAATAATAATAATTAGAGTTGTTATAAAGTCAAGTCCTGCCAAGTCATGAAGGTCAAATCAAGTCAAGTCTCAAGTCACTGGATCTCAAGTCCAAGTCAAGTCAAGTCATTTTCTTTATTTAGTCAAGCAAGTCACAAGTCCTTAAATTTGCGACTCGAGTCAGACTCGAGTCAAGTCATGTGACTCGAGTCCCCCACCTCTGGTTAGTAGACATGTAGTTGCAAATCAAAAGGCGTTAGATGACACGTGTAGTTGCAACGTTACATATAGTTAGTAGTGGACTATCAAAATAAAGTGTAACCATATATAACCTAATGGACTAGTTTGAAAGCTACTGGGTAATTTTTTTATGTCATGTTCAATAACTGTATTTATGACTACGTGAGATACATTGCCTCGTCAATATTTGATTATTTTCCGAAATGCTTACCCTTTTGGTAAAAGAACAGAAATTGCAATTGCGCATTTTATCCACTAGGGTGTGATATTGTCTC
>NW_015512648.1:20098-20340 GCF_001515645.1 Sinocyclocheilus grahami | reverse complement strand
ATGTTTCCATTTAGGGCATGTCCTCACCGTGGCATCACTTTCCAAATCATGAGGCCAGAATAACAATAATAACTGCTCCTAAAGCTTCATAACATACAGCATGTTCATTCTAACAGGATGAGCAGCATGGACAGCCATCAAAGTAAATTCAGCTTTAAAACTCCTGCTCACATTTTTCCTGTTGGTGTAATAAATTCGTAAATGGTTTTCTTGGTATTAATCTTCTTGGGTTTTGAGGGAAT
>NW_015512648.1:7465-8306 GCF_001515645.1 Sinocyclocheilus grahami | reverse complement strand
CTCTTTGTTATTGGCAAGCAGAGGAGTGACTCTATATTCCTTCTCAAAGGTGGAGTTCGCATTAATTTGGTCCCTGTTACAAAAAGGGGTTTGTTCACCTCTCAAGAACAATCAAAATCAAGCTTGACAGGTTTTTTTAAACATGAAAAATGTGTGAAATTATTATATCATTTGACTGATCAGTTTAACATAATTTATTAAATGTGCTACAAAAATTATACTACAAATTCTCAGTCAAATTCACAAATGTGATGTGAAGCACTCACCCAAATTCTTCATTCAGGACACATTTGTGGTATTTGTCCGATGAGTACAGCAGTACATCTGTAATTTGGTGAACTGAAACATACAATGAGCCAAAGTTTATTCTGGATCATTGTGGGAAAAACAAACTTCTAACGTTAAAAGCAGTAATGAATCATTCTTAAAGGTTCTATATATGCTTTGTAACCACTAGACCACTACATCATCTCAGACCAAAACAAACACGTGCTTTGACCACATTGTCCGTCCACACCCCCCTTATGCAACATATCAAGACAGCGAAATATATAACGATACTGAGATACATTTGGCTTTGCTAAATAATGTCAAGTCACAAGGTAAGTATTTGGCTACACTAATACAGAAACGTGGCATATATAAGTTAACCTTAAGCAGAACGCAGACGGGCTCCTCCATCTTGCTTTTACAGAGCAATAGAAACCATCACAGAACTTCTAATGGTTGCCACTACAAATACCACATTACAATCTATAAACTGTAAGCCATTAAAATCATTACCAAATGGTTTCTACCAGTAGCAGAGTTGCCAAGTTTGTGGTTTTCCTGTGAAATTGAC
>NW_015512648.1:4491-7192 GCF_001515645.1 Sinocyclocheilus grahami | reverse complement strand
GTATATGTAAAAATCGTATATATCACTTTTACATTGCGTAAGTAGATGAATACTGGCTGTTTTGTTTATGAAAATGAATAATAAAAATACTTACTACTGATTTTGATTTTCTTCACTACTTTACTGGTCTCATTATTCACTTTCACTTTGATAGGAATGGGATCTCCGTGATAGTAGAGCTGAAGGGTGAGAAATCAACAGTGAACAGTGAATGCAGAACTGCATATGATGAAAACATCCCAATTTCATAAATGATCTACAACAGGTATTTAAAACACTGTACCTCTTTCTCCATGGAGGCCTCCACGTGAATTGGTTTGTCTGCAGTGATAAACTGTTTGTGGAGATCAGTTTTGGGTCCGGCTGCTAGCTCATTTTGTGCATACTGGATTTTACGTATAATCAAACGGCAAGTGTCCCTATTATTGGTAGAAATATTGGAATCAGAATAAAACTTTATTCATTTCGTTTGAGAGTATCTTTATGTTAAAATGGAGCAGTACATACTTCTTGTCAACTTTTTCATCTATCTCGTCTTCTTCATTTGCAGTATATGCTTTGACTTCATAGTCAACTCCGCAAGGCTGTAAGAGTAAACATGTTACATATTAGAGAAACAGTTTTCTGTTTGTGAGTGTATTTGTGTATGTTCATGTATTTCTGCTACTGTACCTTCCCGGCGTCCTCTGGTGCTGGTTGAAGGGACACTGAGCATGGGAGATGTACTGGAATCTGAGACAGAACAGGAGAGACACAAATGAAGGGTGTCCTTGATTGTTTTCTCAATGCTTAATGCATAATTGTGAATTTACATCAAAAGTGAAGGGATGTCCTTGGTCTCCAGCTTTCTTCAAAAGCGCATCCTGTATTGGTGTGTTTGGGGGCTTGGTTCCCTCAAAGGGATACATCTGAATGCGCTTTATCCAGATGTCTTTTCTGAAGGAAATTCCAATCACATCCATATCCTCTCTGCCATAGCGGAAGGCACATGCAAGCTGTACCCAAACTAAAAAATTAAATAATTTAGATTGTCTAAATGATTTAAATTAATGACAAATTTTCATATTGACAACGTATTACATTAAATCATACCCTTCCTTCCATTAAGAGCTGAAGGATCGATCTTGAGCACCCCATCTGAGAGGGAAATTACAAGTCTTTTAACTAGAAAAGTGTAGTGTGTATAGATATACAGTACATATATACATTTAATAAAAAAAAAGTAGAAGTTAAAACTTCCCACAATGTTAGGGAATAATATTTTTTCAACGTAAAGTAGCCTAGAACGTACCAACTGGGTCAATACGTTCCACATGGTCCACAAAGTCTCTTCTCCCCAAATAAAGGCATAACTGTAATAAATGATTACTGAGTTGATTATCATGTGTGCTTGTGTCTTATAAATATGTTGCGAGCAGGGTTGCCAAGTCTGCGGTTTTCCTGCGGAACTGGGCTATTTTTAATCTGTTCCCGGGGGTTGTTGTTTTCCCAGTTTGACATATTGCATAAAATGCAATGGTTCGACATGTTGCATAAATTATATTTGACTGAAATGCCTAAATTGATATATTTGACCTATTTTATATTCTACTAATGATAAAACTGTGCTAGATGATGAGTTTTGTGAGGGATTGGAGCCACTGAACTACTGTGAGGTCCTTTATGAAAACAGACAGTTTTTATGATTACTACTAGCCTATATAGTGATTTCAAATCGTGTGTAATGCATAACAGTGACTGTAAAATATCTATTTTAGGTATTGGAGTGGCATGTTTTGAGTTTTGATGTTTGGGCTAGGGTCACTGGGCTAGTTTTATTACTCAGATCTGACAATCCTGGTTGAGAGCATGTGCACGAGGAGCAGATGACAAGTAAGAGGATGTATAAGCAATATAAAAGGAGCCTTACTGAACCATTGCCACTAGTCTTCTTGTAAACTCTGTAGAAACATAATGTCATGATATTATAATCACTTATAATCATTATGATAGTTATATATCTGTTGCTTTTGCATGCTTTTAAAATGTTAGTCTCCATGAGGTGATTAGTCATCTGCATATGCTAAGCTTTGCACTGTTACTTTTAAACTCTTGTGGTAATTCTGTCAATCCACTCTAAAAGGGATTTCTTATAATCTGCTAATCCACTAGGATTGAAGACCAAAAAGACTTCTACAGATTTAATACTGCTAATGAACAGGGTGTAGGAGCATTACACGAAGGCTGCTTAATCTAGAGAGGTGTCATAAATATGAATAAAATATTGAATAGTCTTTAGGATACAGAGAAATCATGGTCTTAAATGCCTGTTAAATGTTGATTATGATGTTTTAAATGATTTAATGTCTAATATTTAAAGTATTTATACATGCTTGGAATAAATGAATATGCAAAAACTTACTTTGTCATGGTTCTGGGAAATCAGGTAAAGCTTTCTGAAATGAGAAGTAAAAAGGTTGGAGTGTAAAATGTGCCAATAGAGGGCAGTCTTTTGATTTAGCAACATTAAAAGTACCAACATTCTTCCCTGAATTGAGAACAGTGTTTGGAAAACCATTCATGTTTGTATGTTGTCCTGCTGAGGTTTCAATCCACTAGGGCTAATCAGGTAAAAGGAGATTAGCATAACGATAGACTGCTTCATAATCCTCCACCGAAGCCGCACTCAGAATTAGCATTTATCTATTTCTAATGTATCTCT
>NW_015512648.1:0-704 GCF_001515645.1 Sinocyclocheilus grahami | reverse complement strand
ATTTACTACAGATGTACTAGAATTCCCCCTTTGGGTGTTAATAAGACACAAATGTGTACCTTTTGAAAGGGTACCATCCTAGTGACAGCTTTTGTATTTTTTTTTTGAGCGTGTACAAATACTATGCCACATTTCAATCTTCCTATAGCGAACAGATTCGAACAGCTAATCTTCACATTGAACAATCTCATATAAACAGAATCCAAATCAACAACTGTCCTGAACTCTTTCACTTGCACCTCAAAGTCTACACGTTTTTTTCAGTGTGATTACAGTCCAGATCTTACCTGGTTTTGGGAGGGTGTCCTCTGCTTTGTTCTTGGCTGTTGCACGTGAGCACCGTTCTGTAGCTGGTGTTGTTAGTTTCCTAGTGTGTTTCCCAGTTTGTCTCCTGCAAACGCCTTTATAGTGCAATCTCTCCTCCCTCTCGTTGGCTACGTTATAAAATGTTCATTTCACTCCCAATCCTATTAGTTGATTAGTAGTCACCTTTTTCTGGCTACAATATGTATAAAAATAGATGCTGAATTGGACTTGGGGGGATTAGCTATTGAGGAGTACATGTATGAATGAGAGTGTCAGCCTCAGGGTCATTTGGTTGGCTGTAAAAATACGCTTGCATCTCTTGTCTGTGTGCAGAGCTCCACCTTCAACATAGCATGTTTCCATTTAGGGCATGTCCTCACCGTGGCATCACTTTCCAA
>NW_015512647.1:2095-8308 GCF_001515645.1 Sinocyclocheilus grahami | reverse complement strand
TACATTGTTAATAGCTTATGTCACAATTATTGAATGTCTGTGCAATGAAGAAAAGGACAATGTTGCTGTTTTGAAAAATTGTTTATTGTTAACTGTTATCAAAGAGATTATGCATAAAGTTAGCAGTGGAGAAGCATCGTGGAGTGTGATTGATTAATTCTCTCCCCTTTTTCAGGGGTATAACACACGCGCCGGCTGTTGTGAACATACATATCTATGGTCGTGAATGCGTTCAGGACAGCTGGACTTTGCGGTGTATCAGAAGTAAAAAAAACGATATAAATACTGTTCAGTTTCTTACACAGACCGATCGTTTCGTGTCTTTAGACCTCAATGTATCGTCAAGAGCCGCAGGGTTTCATTTGGTTTTGTCTGTATATGTTTTTTTTGACTCTCAAAGCCATGAGTCCCTTTGACTGCCATTATATGACTGACAGACTGCAACGGTTTGAGTTAAAAATCTCTGTTTGTGTTCTACTGAAGAAACAAAGTCACCTACATCTTAGATGCCCTTGGGGGTAAGAAGGTAAGCAGGTAAACATAACATTTTCATTTTTTGGGGGTGAACTATCCCATTAATTATTTTCCTTTTATATTGATTTCTACAATTTATAAATGTTACTGTATGAGGGGCTAAACCTTTTAAAAACGACACCAATTATCTCTGTCAGACATGTTCAGGTACATAAGCATTAAAGAGTTAAAATCCACAGTAATGTTACCATGTTTTTCTTCCGTTTGAATCTGTGATCCGATTGGTCATCTTTGCTCTGATGGGCGTGGCTGCTGTAGCTGCAGTAGTTATAGCATCACATCTGGATACAATCAGTAAGACAAGACATAGAGACACCAGGGGGCGCTGTTTTCAAGTCTACCAAAGATACATGAAATACACGTCTAAAGCCCGATTCGGACGGTACTTGTTTCTCATATGGACGTCTGTAAAAATAAATGTACCTATCACCTCAGTGATAAAACTCATGGATTCGGATGGCGATTTATTCACAGTGGAGTTCTGGGAACGTGGCCAGTCACATGATATTTACAAATGAATTCTTATTATTGTGTAAAATAAAAAAATACTTATGTAAAATGTATTTTTATTATTCCAAGCATATTTTATAATATCCTATTTATTATTTTATCATTTTAAATCTCCTGTTTTATAATAATACACATTTTAAAATTGTATTGCATAACTGCTGCGGCCATAATAAAGACCCATTTCGAATGTTTACGTGCTTTTCTTCTCTTTCTGCTCCCAGACGCTGTGGTGGAGCAGTTATGAAGTGTTGTTCTTTTAAATACTTTCCAGCATTTCAGAAATACATATGTATGCAAATTACACAAGGTTAACACAAGGTTAACTTACGGTGTCCGGGAGTGCTCAAAAACGGTTTAAACGCTGAATTTTGAATCGATTTCTTCTCGTAAACTCAGAGTGGATTCGGACGGCAATTAAATTACCACACGACCTTGGTGTTTGTCAAAAAACAGTAGGAAAGGCGGCCGGGGATTTTTACGGGGGTGGTGTGAGGAGAAACACTGAGGTCCTGGATTCGGACGGTATTAAAATCACCAACTACCCCCTGTAAATGGTGTAAATCACTTACGTCCCCCTGAGAAACAATTACCGTCCGAATAGGGCATAATTTAACTCTTTGGTTGACTAGGCTTTACAACACCTTTCAGAATTTTTGGGTTGTTTTTGAATGCGTTTGGTTTTGTCTATCCATCTCTACCTCTGCAGCAAGAGAAATCTTATTGTAACCACAATTAATAAGTGCAACCAAAAAATCTTTGAGACAGATTTATTTCCAATTAAGCAAAATAAAACATTGTCAACAAACCAATGATGTCACACAGATGATTTTTACTACAATTATAAATCTTGGAAGAGCCAGGATATTTATTAATATAACTCCAACTGCATTCACATGAAAGAAGAAAATCACATACACCTCAAATGGATCGATGGTAAGTAAATGATGGGATAATTTTCACTTTTGGGTGAAGTTTAAAACATTTCAATTAAGTATTGACTCATTTTTTGTGCTGTAAATTGAGAACTGGAGAAATGTCAATTGTACTATTTTCTTAGTCTTTGTTAAACATCTTCTTCCTCATTGTGGTTTTCTGTGGAGTCTGAAAATGTTATAATTAAACTTAAAGTTGAAACACTGAATAAAGTATTAAAAAGAGTGAAATGGTAAATTATACTTAAAGGAATAGTTCACCCAAAAATGAAAATTATGTTGTTATAGTTACCCTCATGTTGTTCCAAACCTGCAAGACCTTCTTCATTCATCTTCAGAACACAAATTAAGATATTTGTAATGAAATCCAAGAATTTCTGACCCTACATTAGGAGCAATGCAATTTACATATTCAAGGTCAATAAAGGTAGGAAAGACATCATTAAAGTAATCCATGTGACTCCAGGGGGTTAACCTAAATTTTGTGAAGCAAGAGCTTTGCACAAAAAAACATAATTTACCACTTTAAGAAAATATTGACCTGCAATCCAGTATGGGGAGCACCATGGTTCATGCATGTTTAAAACAGAGACCGGAAGTTGTTTTGTGAACGTACTTTGGAGAATATTATTTTGTAAATATAGTGGTAAATTGTCTTTTTGAGCAAACAAAAAAAACAAAGCACAAGACGATGCTATTTTTTTTATTTAAATTCTCTATTTGTAGGTGTATTTGTTATCAGTTACGGGCAATTTTAAATGAAAAAGTGTCCAGTAACAGGGAGGAAACGAACAGTGTTCGACTGGTTATGTTCAATGTAAAATGAAATGCTTTTATTAAACTATAGGACAATATTTGGCCGAGATACAACTATTTGAAAATCTGGAATCTGAGGGTGCAAAAAAATCGAAATATTGAGAAAATCGCCTTTAAAGTTCTTAGCATATTATATAATCAAATTAAGTTTTGATATAGTTACAGTAGGACATTTACAAAATATCTTCATGGAACATGATCTTTACTTAATATCCTAAGTCCAACTCAGAGTGGATTCGGACGGCAATTAAATTACCACACGACCTTGGTGTTTGTCAAAAAACAGTAGGTAAGTCGGCCGGGGATTTTTACGGGGGTGGTGTGAGGAGAAACACTGAGGTCCTGGATTCGGACGGTATTAAAATCACCAACTACCCCCTGTAAATCACTTACGTCCCCCTGAGAAACAATTACCGTCCGAATAGGGCATAATTTAACTCTTTGGTTGACTAGGCTTTACAACACCTTTCAGAATTTTGGGTTTGTTTTTGAATGCGTTTGGTTTGGGTTTGTCTATCCATCTCTACCTCTGCAGCAAGAGAAATCTTATTGTAACCACAATTAATAAGTGCAACCAAAAAATCTTTGAGACAGATTTATTTCCAATTAAGCAAAATAAAACATTGTCAACAAACCAATGATGTCACACAGATGATTTTTACTACAATTATAAATCTTGGAAGAGCCAGGATATTTATTAATATAACTCCAACTGCATTCACATGAAAGAAGAAAATCACATACACCTCAAATGGATTGATGGTAAGTAAATGATGGGATAATTTTCACTTTTGGGTGAAGTTTAAAACATTTCAATTAAGTATTGACTCATTTTTTGTGCTGTAAATTGAGAACTGGAGAAATGTCAATTGTACTATTTTCTTAGTCTTTGTTAAACATCTTCTTCCTCATTGTGGTTTTCTGTGGAGTCTGAAAATGTTATAATTAAACTTAAAGTTGAAACACTGAATAAAGTATTAAAAAGAGTGAAATGGTAAATTATACTTAAAGGAATAGTTCACCCAAAAATGAAAATTATGTTGTTATAGTTACCCTCATGTTGTTCCAAACCTGCAAGACCTTCTTCATTCATCTTCAGAACACAAATTAAGATATTTGTAATGAAATCCGAGAATTTCTGACCCTACATTAGGAGCAATGCAATTTACACATTCAAGGTCAATAAAGGTAGGAAAGACATCATTAAAGTAATCCATGTGACTCCAGGGGGTTAACCTAAATTTTGTGAAGCAAGAGCTTTGCACAAAAAAACATAATTTACCACTTTAAGAAAATATTGACCTGCAATCCAGTATGGGGAGCACCATGGTTCATGCATGTTTAAAACAGAGACCGGAAGTTGTTTTGTGAACGTACTTTGGAGAATATTATTTTGTAAATATAGTGGTAAATTGTCTTTTTGAGCAAACAAAAAAAACAAAGCACAAGACGATGCTATTTTTTTTATTTAAATTCTCTATTTGTAGGTGTATTTGTTATCAGTTACGGGCAATTTTAAATGAAAAAGTGTCCAGTAACAGGGAGGAAACGAACAGTGTTCGACTGGTTATGTTCAATGTAAAATGAAATGCTTTTATTAAACTATAGGACAATATTTGGCCGAGATACAACTATTTGAAAATCTGGAATCTGAGGGTGCAAAAAAATCGAAATATTGAGAAAATCGCCTTTAAAGTTCTTAGCATATTATATAATCAAATTAAGTTTTGATATAGTTACAGTAGGACATTTACAAAATATCTTCATGGAACATGATCTTTACTTAATATCCTAATGATTTTTTTGCATAAAAGAAAAAATGATAATTTTGCCCCTGCAATGTATTGTTGGCAATACAAATATTCCCGTGCGATTTATGACTGGTTTTGTGGTGCAGGGTCACATATTATTGTTTCTTACATTATTTTCCATTGTTGTTTAGTCTTAAGACTGTGTGTTTCAAGGGCTGCTTGTCTTCATGAATAAGAGATATGAGGGAATATTTATGGAAAGTCCAGGTTTATGTTGTTTTGAATCAGTTTGTTATAACAATACTTGTTGGATTTGTGCTGGTCAGACGAAGTCTGAGCACTGAAACATACGCAACTAAGATTATTCAATAAACGATCACATGTGTACGACTTCTCTCCACTATGACCTCTCATGTGAATATTAAGACTGTGTATGTATGGGAAACTCTTCCCGCACTGATCACATGAGTACGGCTTCTCTCCAGTGTGGATTCTCATATGATCCTTGAGGCTTCCTTTCATCGTAAAACTCTTCCCGCACTGATCACATGAATACGGCTTCTCTCCAGTGTGGATTCTCATGTGATACTTAAGGTATGCTTTTATCGGAAAACTCTTCCCGCATTGATCACATGTGTGCAGATTTTCTCCAGTGTGGATTCTCATGTGTAATGTCAGGCTTCCTTTTACTGTGTAACTCTTCCCACACTGATGGCAGGTGAAAGGCTTTTCGGCCCTTCTTTGCAATAAATTACTTTTAGTCTGTGAGCGACTCAAAGATTTCTTACTAGTTTTGACATGACGATGTTTCTCCTCTGCCTCACTCAGTTCTTCACTCTCCTCACTGTCTTCCATCAGGTCTAAAATGAAACGTAAGCAAGGATTATGTAGTGAATATTTATTTAAAGAGATTAGATAGAATGAAAATATGAGTACATTAACTTTTTTTTTGCTCTATTACAGGCCAAACGCTCTGTAGCCATTTAAAATTAGAGGCAGCCACTGCATTTTAATCATGATCCAAAGAAAGATTCTACGTACATGAGCAATTTCTGATTTAAATTTGATGACATTTCAAAGTCTGATGCAAAAACAGAATGGTCTTTATCTTTGTGAAATTATGCTACTTAAAAGATGGAAAAACAGCAGACAGGCTGAAAGAGAACGCAAATTCACTCTCTGACAGCAGGTGGCACTTGTGGAACAGCAGCCATACAGTGTTTCCTTGATTACCACTGTAAACAAAGCAGTAGTAGAAAAACTACTTTAGCATGCATTAGCCTACAGAGGCAAGATGAAAAGAAAATACCATCTAAACTTTTCTGAAGATAGTCAGCTCCCCCAAATATACATTCATACAATGTCCTGGAGAGATGCATGTTCACTCACAGACAGGTTTGTCTATAAATGAAATGAAGAGAAGCCCTTTTTATCATGATCTTTATGTGTCTTTTTTTGGCCTGATTAAAAGTGAATTTAGAGCAAAGCTCTGCATTATTTTGGTGGTTGTAAATCTTTCCTGCCTGGGAGTTACGTACAACTTTACTTTACACATAGTTTGTTGGGAAAGGGGTTTCAAAGAGTATTTGTTAAATATAACAAATAATTGTGTGTCTGACTGATTTGTTTGTTAGAGTTAATTATTAGTAAAGTATAAAAATAAGAGAAAC
>NW_015512647.1:0-562 GCF_001515645.1 Sinocyclocheilus grahami | reverse complement strand
GTGTTACAACTAACCCCGCGCTCCCCTACTATTATTTCTCACGAGCTCAGAAGAAAAACATAAAAAATGCATCCAAACCTTTAAGCTTTGTAACTACTTTCACATTTATACAGTGACTTGAATACCATGTAAGAATAACTTTTAAACACTGAAACAAGCCAAAAAACACCGCTCAGTTCCTAAAACGTCAAAAGACGCACAAATAGCACAGAATCCTATGAAAACAAGACAAATGACCGCTATAAATGTCGCTTATAAAACCTTTTTGTCATGATTGTGTAAATATATTAAGCTATGCGAACAGCTCACCTCAAAATGGTATGTTACGTTCTGTGCCGAGGCTTCGGAGCGTGTATGGCGTTATTTTAACGCCCGCACGCGGATTTCCTTTGCTCTAGCACAAAACCGGACGCGTATGGCAAGCCGCATTAGCATTAAAAACTCCTTGCTGTACTAGTATGGCAATCCGGTTTAGCATTTAAAACTTTGGTTTGACTATCCATAAGATATATTTCAAATAGTTACAATTGTAATTCGGCTAGTCATAATTATAATTTGACTA
>NW_015512646.1:18991-20364 GCF_001515645.1 Sinocyclocheilus grahami | reverse complement strand
ATTTATGTATTTTTTTGCCGTATGGATGCGTTTGATTCTCGGGGAACACACATAATCACAGCTGTGCACGAGTGTGATATTGCGGTTTCAGACTAAAAGTTGCCAATTAGGCCATTTATTTCTTCTCTGTCTGAGAAAATATTTCCCAACGAAGCTGTTTATCACACATCAACACACAGTCTGAAAGCTGGTCTGGATCAGCATACGTGAGCGGAGTGGATACTAGTCATAGTTAAGCTTAGCTCTTATTTGACTATATTTAATTTGACTATAAAGTATTCCTCCTCAACATTCCTACTAGAGCTCTGTGAAACCAGATCATATCACTGTCCCAGCAACATTAATGAACTGTTGAGATTAGATTTGATATTCATAAAACCAGTCTGCCACCTGAAACTTCCAACCTATAAACTGATCATCTCCCAATAAATGAATGCAAATGCCCCTGGATTGTGTCTTGGTTTGAGCTCTTGGTTTTTAACAGAATGTGAATGCCAGCGAAATGAAAAATCTTTCAGAATATCTGAAAAATCACAGTCATGTTTGTAGTATATGCATGATGATGATAATGCCACTGCCTATGTTTTGTTGCACAGCATAATTTGTTGGATTTCCATGGAAACCAGGCACCAGCTTTTACTACATGAGCCAAAGAAAAATATATATAAATTTCAGGAAATGTACTGTATTAACTGAACAAGGACAAGCAGTGGCAACTAACAGATGCTGAATATTATGCACAAAATGGCAAAAGCCAAGACATGATATTTCTCAGGTAAATCATTTATGTGGTGTATGGATCCAGAGATCAGCTCTGCATTTAAGTATTTCCTCACTTCCAAGTCTAAACTCTAATGTAACAATACAGTCAGATATCATACTAACATACATATCTACATATTCACATACATATGACAAACTTCTCATGAAATGAGGCAGCAGTCTCAAACGATCTTCTGACACACTTCATTTGATATCGTCATTCCCACTGGACTCTGTAGGTCACTGGATATATGTATGGATCAGGGGTTTCCCTGGACCGTTTGGACCCGGAAACAGTGTTCCTTACATCACGACTTAACAAGCGGATGGTCGCAAGTTCCGCCATTACCAATAGAGTCCAATGGCGAAACGGCCGTCCAATCAGATTTGAGCTAAGATCACGTGCCTGGAGCAGCTGCTGTTGCACAAAAGGGTTTTGAAAACCTAGTGTACACAAACACCGAAGAAGAGTATTCTGAGAGAAAAGAGAATGCTGAGTTCTTATTATCAATGGAATCTGAGAACAGATTTGTTCTCACGTGTTCTTTATACAGAATATAATTTCTATTAATTCTAGGGATGCGCCGATCCGATATTCATATCGGGTATCG
>NW_015512646.1:13842-14596 GCF_001515645.1 Sinocyclocheilus grahami | reverse complement strand
GACTGCATTGTGCCGACTGTAAAGTTTGCTGGAGGAGGGATAATGGTATGGGACTGTTTTTTATAGGTTGGGCTTGGTTCCTTACTTCCAGTGAAGGGGAAATCTTAATGCTTCAGCATACCAGGACATTTTGGACACTGCTTTGCTTCCAACTTTGAACAGTTTGAGGAAGGCCCTTTTCTATTCCAGCTTGACTGTGCCCCAGTTTACAAAGCAAGGTCCATAAAGTCATGGTTGGATGAGTTTGGGTTAGGGTTAACGTAAAGGAACTTGACCAGCCCACACAGAGCCCTGATCTCAACCCCATCAAACACCTTTGGAATGAACATGAATGGAGATATGTGAGCCAGGTCTTCTCATCCAATATCAGTGCCTGACCTCACAAATACTCTACTGGATTAATACAACACTCCAAAATGTTGAGGAAAGCTTTCCCAGAAGAGTGGGAGACTATTCACAAAAATAATGTGCCAAGAGGAGGATTTCTGGAAACCCCGGTATAACTTTATATAGGCAACCTACAACCCAAGATTACTTGGGTTATTACCAATGAAATCCAAATAATAGGCTACACAGATTAATTCCCTACACCGGACAAAGAGATGTGGGTGAACAAATAAATAAACAAATAAGGGGCCAAGAACAACAGAGGCGCAAAACATGGCAGGGAGGATCAGACCAAATGCAACAATGAGAAAGTAAAGACATTTTAAGGTGATTTTACTCAAAGTGGCTGATAAATCATAAATTCATT
>NW_015512646.1:12053-13160 GCF_001515645.1 Sinocyclocheilus grahami | reverse complement strand
ATAAGCAAAAATAGCCATTTTTCATATCTCCTGACCACTAGGTGGTGCTGTGCTGAAACTGTGCAGGCTCCCTCAGGTCATGGTTATTATAACACACACCAGGTCTGAAGATGATATAGTTACATTTTCATAAAAACCAGATAAGCGGTCTAGCAGGAGTTTGAAAAAGTAGGTTTTTCGAAAAATGTAAAAAAATAAAATAAAATTTCCATTTTTATGATGGAAAATTACATCATAGTGCATTTGAATCGACTTGAGCCAAGGAATCAGAGGGAAAAAAATAATTATTTATAGCCCTTACGGTTCAAAATTTATTAGCGCAAACATGAGTTTGCACCACTTTAGACAAGTGGTGGCGCTAGAGGGTTTGAGTTATAGACTTCAAATTTGGTGTGGTTAATGTTCAGACTGTCTTCTATCCTGTCCTGCGCCAAATTCCACAACTTTTTACCATACGGTTCTATGGGTTGCCATAGACTTCCAGAGCAGTAGCAGCAGCAGAATGATTGATTTCCTTTCAGTCTATTCCTCTAAGCAGCATTCAAAACATGCATACTATTAACAAACACTTAAAGTACATCTCTCTCATACAGTATTATTACACATGAAAATCCTAGTCTGGAGGAGCTCCAAAACATGCTTTAGTAAATGTAATTGGAAAACATTGGAGTAATTTCCCACTTTTGACAGCTGAATGGCTTTCACTTAACTGCTCTTTTGCAGGTGCTATAAGGCATTTAAAACATTTATGCTCCAAATAAAAAATCCTTAGTTTATTTTTAAAGGGGTCCTATTATGCTCTTTTACAAAGTCTTGATTTTGTTTTGGGGTTGTACTAGAACAGGCTCTCATACTAGGTTGTTCGAAAAACATTATTTTTCACATATTTTACATCATTACAACACCTGGTTAGCTGGGTAGCTGGGCCAGTGTGTGCTGTGATTGGTTAGATGGGCCAGTGTGTGCTGTGATTGGTTAGCTGGGCCAGTGTGTGCTGTGATTGGTTAGATGGGCCAGTGTGTGCTGTGATTGGTTAGCTGGGTAGCTGGGCCAGTGTGTGCAGTGACTGGTTAGCTGGGCTAGTGTGTGCTGTGATTGGTTAGCTGG
>NW_015512646.1:0-457 GCF_001515645.1 Sinocyclocheilus grahami | reverse complement strand
TGTGTGCTGACAAGTAGAGAGAAAGGGAGAAAGAAATAAAAGAATTCATTAATATGTGAAATAACACATGAATATACTCCAAAAAGTTCAGGAGTAATAAGTGTGAAAGCTTTTCCCTGGAGCTCATCATAAAAGACAGAGAGACTGGCTCTGTTCCAAAACCTAGTGGGCTGCCTACCGAGAAGGCATTGTAAAGTGACGTCAAGGCTGTTACAAAATGACAAAATCCTTCTGAGATACTTCAGGTGGGTCAAATTGTAAGGTAGCATCGCACAGAGAAAACAATTCCAGACTGCATCTGACAAACATCTGTCTGAAATGGTGAACAAAATGTCAGTGATATTGAATTGATATCACATGCTTATCATTATCTCGTTCTGAATATCAGCATGGCAAAAAATAATGTTTTTTTATTTATGTATTTTTTTGCCGTATGGATGCGTTTGATTCTCGGGGA
>NW_015512645.1:6055-8313 GCF_001515645.1 Sinocyclocheilus grahami | reverse complement strand
AAAAAAGTTTTTGTTTGCATAATATATGTGTGTGTTCTGTGTATAATTATTATGTATATATAAATACACGCACACAGTATATATTAAAAATATATTCTCATATTTACATGTCTGTATTTATATTCATATAATTTATATTATAAATAAATATATTTAATATATAAACATACACATGCATGTATATATTTCAGAAACGTGTTGTGCATTTATATATACATAATAAATATACACAGTACACACACATATATTATGCAAACTTATATATTTAAAATGTTTATTTTATATATTTATTATAATATATTATTATTACAAAAATGGCACTTTACTGTAATAAGAATTTTGGGGGAAAATATATATTTTAATGAAAATATGTGTCATGATAATGCAATGGTCCAAAAAGTCTGAATGAGGTGAGGAATGAGATTCATGTATAAATTATAATTAAATTACAGTATAATTAAATATAATTTAAGATGCCTGTATTTTTGTATAATTAAATGTATTTTATTTCAAATACATTATTTTTTTTTGCGTTGACCTATATATGAAAGTGCAATTGAAGTTCGGGGTGTTTTTTGCTGGTTCTCAGGTGTTCTGGGAAAAGGTATTCTGAGCCGTTCAGCTCCCACCGCAGAGTGCCCAGAACCCTTGTGCCATGGTGGGTAGCGAGAGTACAGAGTAGGATCACCTCATTAGCTTGGACCCGCCGTAGAGTTGCAATTTTAGAAATACTGGGCAACGTCCCATCCCGTGCGACTACAGATCCACTGTCATTCTCCCCCGAATAGTTTCCCCATCTTTCACTCATTCATTCACATTTGATGATGGCTGAGTGACTGGATACTACTCAGTTAGATGCTTGTGGAAACAGTCCTTTAGGAAAACCGCAAACCTTGTTGATGTAGTGCTGAACTGGGATGCTCGATCTACTGCTGGGAATCCAATTCCATCTTCACTCAAACTAAGGTGGTTTAGTAACGTCTTTGGCTGCATCCCAATTCACACGCTTTTAGATAGTCTAGTTGTACTTGTTATTATTGGATGCATCATGTTGGATGTCTTATGTATATAACGATAGAATCCACAATTTATTTGTAGTCCTGTCTTACTATTTCCTTCATATTATGATTTGGTAAGCACTAGTGTAATGCATACTATTTAGTTTGTGTCTGTGCTAATACAAATGAAAGTCTAGCTGAAGATTTATAGGATTAAAGCTAATGTTTTGCAGTGGGTGTGCTTGTGTTCGCTCTCCTCTCAGGTTTTTGAAAGCTCTGAGTTTTGCGTCTCTGGATAAGGAGGACTTATTGAGTCCAATCAATCACTCCACCCTGCAGCGCTCCTCTTCCCTGCGCTCCATGGTCTCTAGCGCCACCTTCGGCTGCAGTGAGGACTACATCGGCCTGGCACTGCCCCTGGACATCAACCACATGTTTCAGGTGCATTTTGTTGTCTTCACCATGTGAACTTTTAGTAATGCATCTGTAGAGTGTATAGAGGCTCATGCGAATTTAATTCTATTTTCATTGTGTTTGTTCAATTGAAGGTGTAGTCATTTTAACTTTTTATTTATTTTTTTGCTCTCACTTTGGGCATAACTCTGATTGTGTGACTTATTTAGGAGAAGCAAGCGTGTGGTAATTTTCCTGATTAGACTTTCTTATTATTTGTTATTTTCACTTGTTAGATGATAAAAAATGCCCAAATAGATTTGCATTAAAGCAGGGAGCCTAGTTTTAGTGACCAAGAAATGTGAAATATAGATGTCAAAAACAGTTTTTTTTTTGTTTTTTTTGCAGAAAATTACTTTTTTTTTTTCAGGTAGGGAAAGTTACTGTAAGAGTGTAAATGTTTGTTTACACATAAGATTTTACTTTATTTTTAGATTAAAGAAACATCATATTTCCAGAAGAGAACAAGCCCCCCTGCTGGAGAAAAATCATCCAAGTTTCTTTTTGGAGAATCTGATGGTATGACTGCTTGTTGCATCACCCTTATATTTCTGTATTTGTTATTATTATTAGTAGTAGTAGTAGGAATAATAATAATAATAATACAATTATTTTTTAATAATTAAATAGAAATTCAGTACCATTCTAATGTTTGTGGTTGGTAAGATTTTTAAATGTTTTTGAGGAAGTCTCTTCTGCTCTTCATTTATTGATCAAAGATACAGTAATATTATGAAATATTATTACAATTTTAATGAATTGTTTTCTATTTGAATATAATTTAAAATGTAATTTATTCCTGTGATG
>NW_015512645.1:1217-3025 GCF_001515645.1 Sinocyclocheilus grahami | reverse complement strand
TTGATCACAGGAATAAATTACATTTTAATATATTCAAATAGAAAACGGTTATTTAAAACTGTAATAATATTTCGCAATACTACTGTATTTTTGACCAAATAAATGCAGCCTGAGTGAGCTTTGCTAGCCTAAATGTAAATATTTATCAGCAAATTTCAAATAGAATATGATTCCTGATAAAACCCCTTATCAGTGGAACACTATTGTGTCTGTGACGTTGACTGTTCCTATCCGCAGTTGTATGATGAAGCTGAAGCGGTGTTGAATAAACCATCGCAACCTGTCCCGCTGGACACTGAGGAGTCTTGATACCTCCGTCAGCTTCCTGAACACCTCACCGCCGTTATCCCATCACCTCACCTCCCATACGGCTCAGAGAGACACGCATCAGCGAACATGGAGGATGAGGAAGTCAGGCTGCGGCTGGAGGAGAGGAAGCAAGCCCCTGGACTTCAGACGGCGTTTCTGAAGGGGAGCAGTTTACCAAACAACGTCTCCAGACTGTGAAACAGGTGAACCGGAGCGCTTCACATGGTACATACGGACGTACGTGTTTACAAAGAACGATCTGAATGAAATGCTGTTTACACTTTAAGAGCGCCAGATGCACGGATGAGATAGACGGTTTACTGCACTGGTGTTTGTACATATCCACCCCGTCCCAATATTTCACAAGATCACGCAAACACTACAAAGAATTCAGCGCGGATGATTTGACTATGAATTCAGGACTTCCAGAAATGAAAGAACGGGCGAAACATTGATTACATTTGTACTATTTATTCGTTTCTTTTTCTTTTGTACGTGTGTGTGTTTGGATTTTTTTATGGCCTCCAGACAATCAGAATCCAGTGTTTTGGTGGAAAAAACGTCGTTTGCGATATCTGAACCCTTAGCGTCACACATCTTTCGTTTGAAATCTGTCATCCGCGTACCGTCTCAGGAAGGTACGTCTCGTAGGAAATCCTCCTCCAAAAGACGCAGGCGAAGCGCATGCGAGCACTGATACACACACATACTCGATCGCAGAGCTAGTTTGACTCCTAACAGTCTGGATGTTTTCAAGGTGAACCTCACGAAAGCTATCCAAGTCGTATTTCACCAGATTTCTCTTTACTGTAAAGCCCAATTCTGAGAAATATGCTTGATTATCATGGAAATTGTGTCATAATGCAAAAGATTTTCATGGAAAAATGAATTGCATCTTTTGTAATCTGATTTTAGAGTGAAATGTGACCCAGACCTGTGAGGTTCACCCAGTGATTTGGATTGGATGAACAGCGGTTAGTAAAACATCTGCAGACTCATTCTCCATATCATACTAGACTCGTCTGGTGCTGTGGTCTGTGATCTGTGATCTGATGCTGATCGGTGATACGGTGGCGGTTAGATTTGACTCTGCCTTACAGTAAATTAAAGCAGAAGTGAAACATAATCATGCATGGTATCGTTTTATTGACAAATGATTAATAAAAGTGATCATCAAGTACCTTTGAAAGAATTCAGGAGTTCAATACAATACATAATGCATTTTGTATAATGTTGATTACAACAGAAAATCATTTTGACTGTGTAAACAGTCTAGAGGATTAATTAAAATATTAAGCCCTTTTAGGACCATTAATGTTTTTTTGTGTTACAATTAAGCACATTTCTATTAAAAAATTCTGTGGGGGGGAAAAAAGTTAAAAATGTATACACCATGTTAGTATTTTTTTGTGCTGCCTTGATACTGATTTAATTAAAAAAAAATGTACTTTTATGTTACGGTGTGAAAATCACTTACAATGGGATTTAACTATTTTGGG
>NW_015512645.1:0-218 GCF_001515645.1 Sinocyclocheilus grahami | reverse complement strand
CAGAATTGTGAGATAAAATAAATAAATGTTATGTAAAAATGTTAAGAGTAAGGTTTAAATAATATTTCTAATAGTAAGATTTACATTTAGTCATTTTGCCTACGCTTTTATCCAAAGCGACTTACAACTGGGGAATACATAAAGCAATTCTTCTTAAAGAGGCAAACAGACAGAGGAAGTGCTTGAAATACCAAGTTTTAGGCATTGTTCAAATAAGT
>NW_015512644.1:7508-8331 GCF_001515645.1 Sinocyclocheilus grahami | reverse complement strand
CAAAATAGCTCAAAGACTTGTACAAGCAATCTAAAATGGCATGGTTACTTTAGCTTTCATCTAACATTTGCTTTTGTTAACACTATCGGATTGGTTTAGGCTAGGATTTAGTGTAGGCAGTGTAATATTTACAAGCGAGATTTAACTTTTAGCGCCACTCACTGGACATTTTGTTTCCAAACTGTCGGCATATGCACAACAACCAACGTAATAAAACGTTGCCAGATTCACATTCATTGGTTTTGGATTAAACTGAAAGCATTTTAAGCGCGACTGACTGGACATTTCAATTTGAAAATGTCACAAAATATACAAGAAGCAACATATTATCATGTCGCCACAGGCACATTTTTCCAGTGAGCCTGGGTTGATTAAATAACAGCGGGCGCTGGATTATAAGCCTGAGATTTAACCTACACAGCCACACTGCTCATGAAAAAGGTGCGATACAGAGGGAAGTGTATAAAATGCTAATAATAAGAGCTAATGCTAAACTCTACGTGACCTCAATGTTATTTGAACCCACAATAACGTCAATCTTTTATACAAATGTTGGATGAATCTCATGAAAAAACTTACAGGTCATGAATTCGGTTTCTAAAGACATGGGTGAGTAAATCTGAAGCTGCTGAAAATAGGCTTAATTATCTTTAAGTTAACCAATGTCTTATTCCTCATTTGATTTGAGGTTAAATACAGGCCATATGTGTTTCCAAATGTAGATCCTGTTATACTTCATTCTGCTCCTGTTAGCAATGTATCACAATGATAGAGAGCGTGTTCTGTTTAGCTGCCCTTTTTAAAGTGCAATGCAGCCCCATGA
>NW_015512644.1:5851-7282 GCF_001515645.1 Sinocyclocheilus grahami | reverse complement strand
GGAGTTTGGCTAAGTGCTGGTGTTAAAATTAGCATCAGAAAATTTTTATGAAATAGAAACATTGTGAATCTTCAGCATGTGTATTCATACATCTTCTGCATGTGTGTTTTAAGACATATTGTATGGCAAATACTCCATAGCACACCTCTGCTATACGGCATTAATAAGTTCACTGCTGGAAGCGACACATAAAAATAGAGCACAATGCTTTCCGTATGATGCATTCTTCTCTAAACTTCGCTGTGATGTATATACGGACAAAATGCAATGATATTGCAGTAAGACACAAAGAAGCATAACATGATATTTAGCCTTTCGAGATGTGCACATTATCAGATAAATATTTGTGCTTTCTGCTAATGCAGTTCTGATGCACCTAAAAAATAAGGTTGATGCTTTCGAGGGTTGAAATGCATCAAAAATCTATGAATACTTAGCAACTGCAAACAATTGAAAACAAAGCTTAAAGGATATGCTCACCCCAAAATTACATTTTACTCACCCTCATGTCATTCTAAAACTTTTGTAACTTTACTATTTTTCCGCCATTATTTATATTATTTATATGGTAATTCATAGTTTTTACTTGCAGTATTTTGCAAAAAAAATGTTTTAATTTACAATATTATGTAACATATATTGTAAGGAAACTTTTAACCAATCAAAACGTTTTTACTGTAGCATTTTTACAGGTATTATTTCTGTAAAAATTACAAAAGAAAAATTTACAGTGTGAGTAACAGGCTGAAGTTTAAGTCTTTATTTCATGTTACGTACTGACAGAAGTAGCGATGTCTGATTTGTTATTGCATAGTTCTTGTGTGTAGAATCTCTTTAGTGAATCACTTGATTCATTTCACAAAACCAGTCTGAATGATTTGTATATGAATCAGACCGATTCAGTTCTTGATCAAGTTGCACTGGACAGTTTATGTACATTTTAGTCTGTTCATCAAACAAAGCTATCGTATGACTTTGGAATATGAATAGGGCACAATTTGTATGAACCACTTATAATACCTCTGCATCATTTTTTAAAGCTTTTTGAAAGCCCTACATGAACTAATTGTGTGGAAAAAACAATAAGTCATATGGGTTTGCAATGACATGTGTAAGTAACAATTCCTTTAAAGGCAGGCTCGGTTATTTGGTTCAAAAACATTTTTTGTTATGCTGGTTGAAAGTCTCTTCACATCCCGATAGCAACTACTAATTTAAGTGGTTTAAATGTATTTATATTATCTGTGGAAGGCGTAGGACCATAAAATGTTCCAATCATATCCCTCGGTCCGAGGGCTACGATAGGCTGTCCTACTTGCCTGTCAACACATGTATTTGCATACCGCTGTGCACCCTGTTCGTGCAGACATGATACATCATCAGCGTGTTCCATTACGCTATTGCAGACCGATCGAGAATGGAAGGCGTTAT
>NW_015512644.1:4689-5752 GCF_001515645.1 Sinocyclocheilus grahami | reverse complement strand
GCGCGTTCATGTGTTTTGGAGGAGGCGTGGCTTTGGGGAGTGATTATGCAGGGAGGGACCTTATGCTTTCAAAGCTAGCTTGCTATTGCTAGCCTCTCCAAAATCGCCTACCCTACCCTTTAAGAGTTCAATTAAAATAATTTTTATTTTTATGAACAGCAGTGAAGGCAACATAAAAGCAATGGAAAATTTCAGCATTGGGATTTGGACACTCAATGAGACTTAATAAAGTTATGGTATTATAACACGATAAAATGTGCCAACCATGAGTATAATAATTTCTAATCCAGCTGACAAGCATAGATCAAGTAGAATTAGAAATAAAGAAATGTTCAGCAATTAAAGACATGCATCTAATTTTCCCTTAGAAGTAATGTAAAGATTCATTATGGGCATTTACAGTATCTGACATAATAAAAGCAGACATAATACTTTCGAAACAAGAAAATGTACCCATGAACCAGTGATCATTACATAACAGTACACTCACATATGCAATTAAAACATTTCTAATGTTATATATACACTTTTTTTTTTCAATCTAGCCAAGCACTGAAACCTCTGGTTTAGTACTAATGAGAGAAAAATCACAAAAGCCTCTAATCTCCTCCCTGCAGGTCGGTACACAATCAATAACTCCTCTCTGGACACACAAACTTCCAATTAAGCAGAATGGAGGTAAAGTCAGCTGAGGCTTGACTCTTACTGGCTGATTTTAGAACCCTGACCACAGAACTACTATACAGCAAGAACATGCCTCTAGTGTCAAAACTTAAAGAATACACAGAGAACAGATGATACAAAGCAAGCTGGACGTTCGCTCTGTAGCTTTGATGAGTCTCGTTTGTTTTAGCAGATTAGTTTGCTTGGATGGTTTGCTTCAGTTCATTCAATGAAGAAAAAAGATTCAGATTCAGTTGAATCATGACTCATAAGTGTTCCTAGAAGACCCTGAACAACACTTTAAGTGTTCTATTTTTTTTTTTATTTCTCCCCAGATTTATAGTTCCAGACAATGTACCACTTTTTTCTGTCAAGTGATAGACTTTTTTCCTGATAGACT
>NW_015512644.1:3171-3437 GCF_001515645.1 Sinocyclocheilus grahami | reverse complement strand
CTTCAGTCCTAAACACACACACACACATACAGTACTTAGCTAAATGTAGACATACCATTAATTTATGTTGTTTTTATATCAAGTTATCAATGACTAGACTAACCCCAATGCTAACAAGAAACTTTTTCAATATTAACAGAATTAAAATGCCCTTATTTGAATCATTATTTCCAACAGAGGACAGATTTGTCAGATTTAGTTAACTTCTTCCCAAATAAAAGTGACGTGACATGACGTGACATGACGTGACATGTGGCCAAGTATGG
>NW_015512644.1:2660-3161 GCF_001515645.1 Sinocyclocheilus grahami | reverse complement strand
AAAAAAGTTGCCCTGAAAGAATTTCGCTAATTAGTTAGGTGAATTACCCGAGAACAGCACAGAACAGTAGACAGTCTTATGTGGCATGACGGTTCTCGCTGGTGGCAGTGCGCTGGTTCATTATAGGTGGTATTAACAATATGAGGGCTTATCTGACAGATTGCTCATGTTGACTGGCCAGTTTTATGCTGCCTTATGAAAGCCGCAAAGCCCAGCTGCGTTCACCCTGTCGTACAATGCATCTCTATCGCCGGTGGTTCAGGCTGTGCATATGAAACCTGCACTGATAAGGATAAACAAACCGTTTGTGAGCACATCAAACATGCGTTGTTTCTTATTTGAGAGCTCATGCACAAACACACAGGATTTCTTTGAATTACAGCTTAATTAAGAATGTAATTAAATTCTCTGTTGGATTGTAGTTGCTGCTGTGTCAGACTTGATTTGCCCAGTTTCCTTCAGTCCTAAACACACACACACACATACAGTACTTAGCTAAAT
>NW_015512644.1:466-970 GCF_001515645.1 Sinocyclocheilus grahami | reverse complement strand
AAAAAAAAACATTTCAGGCCCGATTCTGTACCATATACAAGATAAGTGCCCCAAATAAGTAACTCTAGCAATATTTTTTCCTTGTAAATTATGGGCCCTTTTGGAGGATTCATTGCTTATCTTTAGATCTTCAGGCACTACATTTAGCTGCATTTTAATGAAAAATCATAAGCGTTTCAAGAGGAAACAAACACTCAAAATCCTCTTGTAATCACGCACATTAAATCAAATCCCTCTCTTCTTACTTTAATAACTCATGCAGGGATGAAAAACTATCCCTCGGCGCGAGGTGAAACAATGACAGATCAGTTACAAAGAAGAAACGGAGGGAGAGAGAGCTCAAAGACTAATTTTAGCTGTCAGGTTTCGGGAGACGACAGTGCTGTCAGGGCAATGGTTGGCTCCCCTCGAGTACAGCACCACCATCGCAACTTCAACAAGCCCTAGTCAGGCCAATTAATCACTTTGTCTCTGAGGACATTCTCTGTCTGTGTGTGTGTGTGT
>NW_015512644.1:0-456 GCF_001515645.1 Sinocyclocheilus grahami | reverse complement strand
TGTGTGTGTGTGTGTCTGTGTTTGTTTGTTTGTGTGTGTGTGTGTGTGTGTGTACATCAGTGAATTATTGCTAAAAAAGTAAGAGCGAGAATTGATTAGAAACCCTATTTTTTAATGACTCGTAACTAAACTTTTGTATTTTTCTGAAAAAAAAGGTGATATTCCCCCATGCAAACTTTGTTGTTGTTTGGATTGGTTGCTTGATTGATCAAACGTGACAATAAAGACTTTTAAACTATTACAAAACAGTTCTATTTCAAATAAATTCTGTTCTTTTGAACTTTACATTGATCAAATAATTCTGTATAAGTAGTATTCTGATTTTAAATGTTTTCAACACTGATCATAATAAGAAATGTTTCTGGTCAAATCAGCTTATTAAAATGATTTCTGAAAGATCATGTGACACTCAAGACTGGAGTAATAATGCTGAAAATTCAGCTTTGCATCACAGGA
>NW_015512643.1:6039-7401 GCF_001515645.1 Sinocyclocheilus grahami | reverse complement strand
TGGCAGATGCTGACTCAGTTCAAGAAGCTCTGGAAGATATTGAGGATAGATGCAACAGAACAAGAGACAGTCTCAAACAAGCTGTCCACATGACAAGAGAAGACTTCACACAGGCTGTCGACGAATTGCAGCAGGAGCTGGATGAAATGATGAGCAAACATGAATCAAGACAACCACACCCAAGCCCCCATGATTATGTCCAGCAGAAACAATACAAGCAAGTAGCTGGGACACTGGTCATGCATGACATAGAAGATCCAGAAGACCAGTTTCAAGTTCTTCAAGCACAAAGACGAGGAGGAGGAGAAGAAAACAGATCAACAAGGATAACAAGAAGTGCAACAAGAAGAGAACAGGCCCCAAGATTTGAGTGCCCAATCCTCATCAAGCAAGGTTATGCTCAATACACACCTTGGGCATGTCAAGATCTGGACACTTTGGTTTCCCGTCTTCCAGACATTCATGAAGGTGCTGGAAAATGGATCAGAACATTCGAAGAAGAAACAACTGGAAAGCTTCTGGCCCTGGGTGACATCAAAGCTCTACTTGCCAAGTGCCTGGGGGCCTCCAAAATGAATGATGTACTCAAGTAGTCTGGCCTCCTTCGAGCTGTGGACAGACCTCAAGCAGATGGAGCTTCTTTTGACAAACATCGATGTGACATTTGGATAACTCTGAGAGCTGAGTACCCAATGCAAACTGATCCAGGTTTCCTGAAAGGAGAGCCAATCGGGGAGACTGAGAATCCCACCACCTACATTCAGAGACAAATAAGACGTTGGAAAGAAGAACTGGAAAGAGATCCAGAGAAAGACAAAATACTGACAGCACTCTTCAGGACCGCCATTGTGGAAGCCATGCCTACAACAGTGAAAGTGAAGCTGGAGGATGTGGTAGGTCTGAATTCCAAGTCACACAAAGAATTCAGAGATCATGTGGTTCATGCGGTGGAACAATATAGAAAACAAGAGCTGAAGATAAAAACCCAAGAAAAAGAGTTGCAAAGAAAATTGACTCAGATGCAGCTTGAGGAACTGCTCAACAAGAAGAAGAAAATTCAAGCAGTCCAGAAGGAAGATCACTCAGCAGTGATGGCACCAGTCAACACTGAAGTGTTTGTTAATCCACCTGCAACAATGAATATGCCTGCACCAACAAATCAGATTGCAACAGAACAAACACCACCTGCTGGAACAGTCACTGCACCACAAGGAACAGCACCAGTTGTCATCTATCTCAAGCCAGAGCAGCCAAACAACAGAGGCTGGAACAGACAACAACAAGGGCGTGGCAGAGGAAGATTGAATAATAATCAGCAACAAGTTGGTGGCCCACCAGGAGTCTGTTGGGGATGCAATCAGC
>NW_015512643.1:0-554 GCF_001515645.1 Sinocyclocheilus grahami | reverse complement strand
TTAATCAGATGCCTATAGTACAGGGAAAAATAGATTTAAAGGGGGCAGTAGAATTTGAGGGCTATGTTCAAGATGTGAATACAGCTGTTGACATAGATGAGCAGATTTGCAGGAGTGAAATAAGGAGACCAGCAAATACCACAAGAGAGAGAGACGAACACACAGCCACAAGGGAGGGGCTGGAGCTACAAGAGGAGGGACTAAGAACATCAACACCAAAGCCTCAAGCAAGATACAGAGTGAGAGAGAGAACAGCCCACAGGGTGGAGCCAAGGAGTGACAGGCTTGGAGGAAAAGGAGCCAGGGGCTACAGAGAGGAGGGGAGAGCTGATGAGTCACTCGCATACCAAAGACATTCAGCAATACTTGAAGAAATGGAAGACCAACACAAACAACAGACATCAGTTAGTGGAGACTCACTGGATGAGCAGTTAAAGGGACTCCTTGACGAGCAACCTGAAGGAGCAGTGGCAGATGCTGACTCAGTTCAAGAAGCTCTGGAAGATATTGAGGATAGATGCAACAGAACAAGAGACAGTCTCAAACAAGCTGTC
>NW_015512642.1:7363-8317 GCF_001515645.1 Sinocyclocheilus grahami | reverse complement strand
ATCATGGAGAGTGATGTCCTGTCAGAATAAACCACATGGGTGGAGGACGGAGACTTATGAAACTTGACTGGCAGTGACTGATCACGCAGACTTTTGTGTCTGAGCTGAAGACCCCCATGAGGTGCTCGTGATACCGCTCATATTTCACATATTTCATCTTGAGTGACAGACAGTGAATAGGCTACTTAAGAGGTAAATTGAGCCACCCAGATGTTGAATACTAGAATAAAACCTCAAGATTTAACACACACACACAAAAAGATGAGCTCAGAATAATCAGCATATGACAAAGAACTGAAGCTGACAAGCATGATAACAACAGCACAAATAAAACATGAAACAGCAAAACAATAAATAGTAACACAATGATCCATTTAATTTGTTCATGCCAGCGCTGCATTGCTGGAAACTCGCATACCGCATCTATCTCAGTTTATCCACAGATTAAACTCCTTTCTCATAAACCCTCATGTTCAACAGAAATGCAGAAAATATCATGAAAAAGCACACTTTGTGTTTATTTGAGTCTCTGGTGTTCTTAGTGTTGAGCATGAGCAGCTCATCTGCAAACCATCCAAAGTAACCTGTCAGCAAAGATTTTCTTTTTAAGAAGTCTGTGTTTGAACTCATTACTGTAATTATGTTTACTATATTTCTGAGGTGTTATGTTTCTACTGTATGTATAAGCTTATATGTGTATTCATGTATTACATGTATTTTTATGTATTACATATTAAATGTTTCTTCCAAACTGTCTTCTTATTTAAAGTAATATTTTCTTTAAAGTATTTTTTAAAGCAACATTTTATAAATATTGAAATTATTTTTTTAACTAATGTTTGTAACGTTACAAAAATTATATATCAAATAAATGCTGTTCTTTTGAACTTTCTATTAAATAACATGACATAACACAACGTAGCATAACAATATTACAATTTTACTGTTTTTTTT
>NW_015512642.1:5565-6435 GCF_001515645.1 Sinocyclocheilus grahami | reverse complement strand
TTTTTTTCCCCAGTCATCCCTAACTGGGTCATTAAGGATCAGGTGGTCATTTGTTTAATAAAAACCTGTGTTCATTTGAAGTGCTTTAAGCCTGCAATGCGGTAGAACTAACACTCCCTGGACATGGGATTGACTCTTTTTTTAAACTAAAGAACATAAAAGGAGAGCTTCATTGAAATGTATTACTTAAAAAAGAGAGCATTTTAAATTATTCACTGCGGTGCTCAGTAAAAAAGGTGGAGGTCAATAGGACAAAAGAAAAGAGAAAAGTCAATAGGACAGAACTGTTTAAAGATGGTGAAATACAGTTTTTAAAATGATTATCAATATGTTTAAGAATACTTTGGCTCACATATCATTCTACGCTTTTTCATAAAGTAACAACCTGAAAATCTATAAACTGGACATTTTTTAAACCATAAATGCTGGACAATCAGTTCCTATATCTACAGTATTTGGAGAATAAATAAGTTTATAACAAAACAAAACTAAATAATATTTCAAATAAAATAAGAAAAAAATATACAAAACAAATCCAAGTCATTTGCTCTGAAGGGCAATGTTTAAAACAAACCGAAGTAAAACAAAAATGAAAACAAAAGCAAAACAAAATGAAACAAAAAGCAGACAAAATAAAGCAAAACAATGAAAATGCAAAACAAAATCAAATGAAAAACAACACACTGAACAAAACGAAATTAAACTAAACAAAACAAAATCAAACAAAACAAAACAAAAAACTAAACCAAATCAATCAAAACAAAAATAAATATATACATACAGATATACATACAACAAAAAAGAAGAAAATTATACACATGAACTTAAAATGTACAGACATGGACTAAAAGCAACACAATTTTGACAAAA
>NW_015512642.1:4727-5123 GCF_001515645.1 Sinocyclocheilus grahami | reverse complement strand
GCTTTTCCTTGCCTCTTTATCGCTAGATGGTAGTTTAACTGTCACCTTCCTCTCTGTCAACCAGGGACACAGAATCACAGAATACTGCATTTTCACCGGACAATGATGGGATATTGCCTATAAGACACAGCGAGAATCTCAACAACACTCACCTAGAGCCTTTTAACCCCATGCAAACTCTAAATAAAACACTAATGCAGTATTAACGAGAATTAACTCTTTCAGGGGAATGCAACATCTCAGAAAATATTCAATAAATATTTCAACTTGTTACACCCACCATTCAAACATTTCAAGTTCAAGAATGTTGATTTTTATAGTGTTACAAAAAAATTATATTTCAAATAAATGATGTCCTTTTGAACTTTATGTTCATCAAAGAATCCTGAGGGGGGG
>NW_015512642.1:0-1109 GCF_001515645.1 Sinocyclocheilus grahami | reverse complement strand
AGATAGATAGATAGATAGATAGATAGATAGATAGATGATAGAAATAACAAAATTTATAAAAATATCTAAAACTAAAATGAAAATTGAAAATATAAAAATAAAAGCAAATTTCAAAATATTAATAACATCAATAATGGTATAGAAATAATGCTAAAAGAAAAAACACTGACTGAACAATAGACAGCTATACAGGTAGATAGATGCACAGCCCTGGCTCGGAGAGGAACGCGGGATATTGTGAATCATGTTACAGATTGTGAAAAAGCGAGCCGCAAGTTTAATTTTTCAAGGGATGGCGGTGTGAGTGACGTGAATTCTTCAGCACATTCCTCTGTGACAGAGCCCATGAATCAGCCTCAACATGCAGGACCTGTGAGGAATATTTGTCAAGTTTCCAATACCTGCTGCACTCGTTGGCGATGTTAATGGGACACGCTGAGCAAGCTGAGGCCACGGGCATTTCATCTCCTCCAAACGTCCTCGTGAGGGAACAGAGGTGACATAAAAGACAGCCAGATCAGGAAAAGTGCCAATGTGTCTGGACAGAAGTGAAGGCTTGCCAATTTTAATAATACATGTGCATTGATCACCTAATGATTTATTATGGGGAGAAACAAGTAAATAATGATTATAATAGGCCATTAGTGAGGATTCGATGAAGGTCGGTAATTATAATGTCGATATTAGCGCAACGCTAGTAGTGCAGAGATAACGTTGCTTGTTTTGAATGTTCATTTTTTTCCCTCTGACCTGAGAAAGAAATGTCTAGCGCTTCAGTAAACACTGACACAGTGCAAAGGGAATCAGTGGTTTCCATGAGCAAATAGCACTGTCTCCAGTGTTTGTGTAGCATGATGACCTTATGAAAACATTACGCTAAATTGTACTATGTTTCTATTAGGTTGTCCTCTGAAAACCATGGGGACTGAGTTCATGAATTCCCTGACTGAATCACCTCATGTCTGGGGAACTAAAATATTGACACTGCTTGTGCTGGCATATTCGCACAGAACTCATATAAATCAGGCATATTTTCCGGTTACTCAAATGATCCTTGCAAACAGTTTGTCTTATTTATATGGATAGATTACTCAAAAATAAATTGTCAT
>NW_015512641.1:7758-8318 GCF_001515645.1 Sinocyclocheilus grahami | reverse complement strand
AAAAGAAAGAATAAAAATGTACTGACCCCAAACTTTTGAACGGCAGTGTATATTGTTAGAAAATATTTCTATTTTAAATAAACGCTCTTTTTTTAATTTATGTCATAAAATGATAAATACCGGATCAATCCTATATGTTGGTCACTCTGAATTCTTCTTATATAATTTGACAAGAATGAATATCAGCTCAAGCAAAAGTAGCGAAACTATTTAAAACCATCCCTCATCTTCAACTCCATTGTGATATTATGATAAAAGAAACAAGCTAATACGGTTTACACCAGGGTTATTATTATTGGTAGCTAAAACTAAAATTAAAACATTAAAAATAAAATTTTTATTATCGTGGTTTTTGGTGACGTTGTTGAGGATGATCAAACACTTCTTCTCTGACTCTTTAGCCCCGAATTCCTCTCTCATCATCTGTATCAAAAACCATCATCATAAAGCAGAATCAAAATGTTATTATCATGAATCATGCAAGAAGTAATATACAGTAAAATGTAGATCACACAATCAAGGCATGTTTTCACACTCTTTTTTGTATTAAGTGAAAAAAA
>NW_015512641.1:5042-5957 GCF_001515645.1 Sinocyclocheilus grahami | reverse complement strand
TGAGCAGAAGACTTCTTTTGAATACACTTTTTTTTACATGCATAAATTTAATAAATATTCCAGACCTTTGACCAGTAGTGTAAATACTACATAATACGTATTTAGAACTATTATGCATATTGTGTATAATATGTACTGCTCTGATAATCTATATTTCATAAATCAGTGGTTCTTAGCCGGTGAATCTCAGATCTCTTCTGTTTAGGTTGCAATCTACAGTAAAAAACAATGTTAAATTCAAATAATAAACCACTAATAACCATATAATCATACACAGTTAGAATAGCAAAACAAATAGACTTACCACAGGAGGAGAAATACGTGCCATATTATCCTTTGTTGTTGACGTCAAAAGGTTGTAAACTCAAAAGTATTTTGATGTAAGTCAAATGTCACTAATGCACTGCAAAAACCATCTAAATATCATTACAAAGATATACTTACTTGAAAAGCAACACTTTATAAGATATTATGAATTACTTTATGGACTGTATATTGCATAAAAGTGTATTTTGGCACTTGTTATAAACGTGTTTATACTCACAACATGTAAAAAGATCTGCCAAAATACACAAATATTCAAGACACAATCTATGAAAACAAGTCCTGCTATCTAATGGCATAATGGTATCACTGTTGCTTCTCATGCAAATGCAATGTGGAGATTTTTTATGGGAAAATAAGATATAAATGTTCATTAATAGTTGGTTTTAGCTGTGTAATTTGGCAAAACACCAAACCAACCAGTGTTTTTTTTTTCATAGGTTTGACTAGTAAATTACATCTGATGTAGTTCAAGCATTTACAATATATAGTCTATTTTCCTATTTAGCAAATGCAAGCAAAACCAGTTAAGAGCCACTGTAATATATATCATTTAAAAAAATGACAAATTCATTATTTTGAGACCAAAAT
>NW_015512641.1:0-2052 GCF_001515645.1 Sinocyclocheilus grahami | reverse complement strand
ACACACACACACACACACACTCTCACACACACACACACACACTTTATGATGATGTTACATCAGTGATCTGCTTCCTCTCAAATAACATGTGAGTGTGGCAGGGGGTTTCAGTGCTGGAGGGGTCTGTGGAAATGTTTAGAGAAAAATGTAAAAAATGAAAATAAAAATAATAATACAATGAGATGCGATTTTATTAAAATAAATAAAGATAGATTAAATAAGTAAATCAATAAGTAAATAAACAAATAAATAGATGATTATAGTCAAAAATAGATTAAATAAACATATATTAGAATAAGTAAATAAATGAGTGAATACATAAGTAAAAATAGATTAAAATTAGTAAGTAAATAAATAAATAAAATAAACAAACAAACAAACAAATGAATAAATACAGCTTAAACATAAGTTAGGTCATAGTAAATTAAATAATTAAACAAATAATAAGTTAATTAATTAATTAAATTAAAATAATTTAAGTAAATAAACAAATAAATATATTAATATAATTAAAATAGATTAAATAAATAAATACAATTTTGATTAAAATAAGTAAATAAATAAGTAAATGAACGAATAAATAAATAAAGCAAACAAACAAATAAAAATAGATTAAAATAAATATAAATATATTATATTAAGTAAATAAAGGAGTGAATAAATAAGTAAAAATACATTAAAATAAATAAATATAGATTAAATACAAGTCAAATAATCAAATGAATAAGTAAATAAATAGATGAAAATTAATTGGTGTTAAAAATTAAATGTGTAAATAATAAACTAAATAAATAAATAATACTTATACCAGTATAGTGATAAAATGAGTAGACAAAAATGTAATGATGATTCAGTTTATCAGTACATTGTAATGCATATTTGAGAAATGATTGTTGTATCTGTTTGTATGAGTCTATGTAGAGTGAAAGTTAATGTAAAAAGAGCAGAAACCGAACAACATATCGACTTCTGCTCTTATCTGTTCTCTCTCCACGTCTATTAAATGTGCAGTTTTCTAGCGTAGTTCTTTCGCTTCTCAGGGAATATCAGTGGTGCAACCTATTTGAACAACAGTGGTCACATACGCGTATTTACTGCTTTCTGCGTTCTTGGTGAAATGGTTCCTGTGGCTGATCACACACTTGCTGAGCTGGAGTTTATAGTTCTGCACTAAATGCATTGATGGTTGCGTGTTGACTGCTGTGCAGAGCACTGAACTCGGCCGCTGTAGTGCATACTAGATTAAAATAGCAAATACATAAATAAACAAATACAAATTTAATTAAAATAAATAGAAATAGATTAAAACTAGTAAATAATGAAGGAATTAATTAATTAATTAATATTTTAAATAATAAAAATAAATAAATGAATATAATTAAAAGTTAGATTAAAATAAAAATGTTGTTTATATAAATGTGTATTGTATTTAAATAAATAAAAATAAATTAAAACAAGTAAATAAATGAGAAAGTAAGTAAATACTATTATGAAATAATAATTATTAAAGTATTAAATTATTGTTATTATGAAACAATATTAAATAGATTTTAATAAATACAAAATAGATTAAAATAAGGAAGCGAATAAATAATTAAATCGATTAAAATAAGAAAATGCAAACGTAATAAATTAATAAATAAATGCAAATTAGATTAAAATAAATAGAAGTAGTTTTAAATAAATAAACAAACAAAAATAAAATTCGTAACTAAATAAACAGATGAGTAAATACGTCAGTATGTAAAAATAAATAGATTAAAATAAATAAATAAATAAGTAAATAGATTAAAATAAGTACATAAATAAATGTTAATAAAAATAAGATTAAAATAGAAATGGAGAAAAACAAGTAAATAAACAAATAGATTAAAATAAGTAAATAATAGAGTAAATAAATAACTAAACAAATAAATACAAATCTTAAGATTAAAATAAATAAAAAGTAGATTAAAATAAGTAAATAAATAAATTAGAATAAAATAAATAAAAATAGATTAAAATAAGTAAATAAATAAACTAGAATTAAATAAATAAATATAGATTAAAATA
>NW_015512640.1:6818-8088 GCF_001515645.1 Sinocyclocheilus grahami | reverse complement strand
ATATATATATATATATATATATACTGTACTGTACCTAACTGTACTTGAATCTGTATGTAGTTGTATGTATATTTTAAATGTACTAAATTGCAACTTTGTCACCAAAAATGTATAATTGCAAATATATTTAAATATATGATACACAAGTTTCACCAGAAGTGAAATATACAGTATAGCATTTGCTTGTCAGTACATGCCATAAATACTTGTAAGTACATTCAAAAATATACTTTAATCAAAGACAATAGAAGTAAATATAAAATTACTTAAGGCTGTACATAAGTCTGACTTAAAGGGATAGTTGAAAAAAATGAAAATTGTGTCATCATTTACTCACCCTCCACTTGTTTCAAATCTGTGTGAGTTTCTTTCTTCTGTTGAACAGTTGACGGTAGCCATTGACATCCATACTATATAAAATATACTGTGGAAGTGAATGGCTACTGTCAACTATTTGGTTACCAGCATTTATCAAAATATCTTCTTTTGTGTTCAGCAGAAGTAACAAACTCATAAAGGTTTTCATTTTTGGGTGAATTATAGCACTCTAAAGTAGAACTAACTGCATATGTTTTGTTTTGATGTAATTGCAATTAACATTCAATGGAGTGTTTGTAAACATTGCATTCAGTCTGCACTTATGTTTATTCTTATAAAGTACTAGTATAATAGTTTGAATTATACTTTAACTATATATTTGTGTACTTCTTTTTTACTAGGGAATACAATTAGTGTTAATCTAAGCATCCTCAAACAAAGCCATGTTTGAGATATTCATCTTATTTCATATTCAAATAACAATAGTAATGATGGCAAACACAGATAATTATAAAATGGTTGAGTTACTTTAAAAAGCCTTGTGCTTTCATGCACCGGCTGGCCTGTTTCTCACCTTACGTCGCTTTCAAACTTGAAGTAGATCAAATGTGTATTGATTCATTGTCAAATTGTTGAAGCTTGTCCTTAGGAGACTGAAGTAGAGAAACATTTTTCATTTTTCATTCCAAAAGTTCCATGTTTTTCGGTCGCTGATATTTTCAGACACACCAGCAAATATTGTTATGGATTACTCTTCCCATTTGGAGCTCTGCGGGGCATTATGGAGGCAAGATTGAAGCTACCCTGGGACATCTCAGAAATCTCAGCAAGGTGTCTTAGCTTTTAAAGGCATCACAACCCTGTTTCCTCTCTCTGACAGAAGCTTCTTGTCAATCTCTGTCAGTACTGGGGAAATGGAGGGAACAAGATAATAAACTTTTTTTCCCCCAAA
>NW_015512640.1:5366-5750 GCF_001515645.1 Sinocyclocheilus grahami | reverse complement strand
AACTTCCACAGTAAAATGCATCATTGGTGAAATTAACTAGCTTGTAACAACTTTTTCCCAAAACTGCATGGTCGCATCTCCGTGGTTTGAACCATGTTGGTTCAACATTATAGGACAGTCATTAATGGTGTCATGCACAGATGGTGGAGTAATAACTTCTGCTAATTAATCAATTCAAGATTGCAATTAATGTCAGATTATCAAAGTTTATTTACAGAAAACAACAGAACGGCATGCTTCTTTTTATCCATGTTAACATGCATGTATATCACTTTACTTCCGTCAGATATGCGCTGCATTCAGTCAGCAGCTTTCTCCACAGCATGCCTTCTTTAAAATGCTGACCATGGCATCTGAGGACTATGTTTATATTTGTTGCAGTAT
>NW_015512640.1:2283-3011 GCF_001515645.1 Sinocyclocheilus grahami | reverse complement strand
ATATATATATATATATATATATATATGTATATATATATATATAAAGAAAATATAAATTACAATATTATATATGTGTATAATAATATGAACATGCACTTAATTGTATTGACTGTGCAAGTGTAGTATGCTTCAAGTCTAAAATAATTTAATATGATTGAAATAGAAGGCTACTGGAGTGTAGCTGGAGTAAACTTTTTAAACTAGACTGTTTCTTAACACACTTAAGCACTTTGTAATAATGTCAAGTTATACGTTTTACTTTAAAGCACATTTTAAATCATTATGTTTTAATAATATTTTGTCTTACTTTAAAGAAGTAGACTTATTTTGATGTGTTGACCAACATACTAAAGCACATGTATTTGATTATAATTTAAACATAGTGTGTTATTTTATATTACAAGTTAATATATTTCAAATATACTAAATTGCAACTTAATCATTACAAATGAGTAGCTACAAATATAGACCATTTTGACGGATGTAAACAATACCAATCTAATGCAAAGGTCCTAATGCATCTCAGTTTTACATTTTTCATTTTCATAGCTTCTGAGAATCCAAAAAGGTCCACATTTTGATAAAAACATGTTATTACAGCCATGTTAATGTTAGTTATGAATGAATCACCTCCTGTTACTGTTTTGAAATTAACACTCTTTTTAAATGTATGCCAAAAGTTCCTTTTCAAAAGGGTTGTCAGTGGGAGATCTTTCACAAAAACCTGT
>NW_015512640.1:0-1184 GCF_001515645.1 Sinocyclocheilus grahami | reverse complement strand
TTTTATTGAATTAATATTATATTATTTGCAAATACAGTTGTTAAATATATACTTTTTAAAGATTTGACGTACACTACAGGTGCACTTTCAAAACATTTAATCACACTTATTTTCCATAAGGTCAATGGGGAAAACAGTGTTATTATTATTATAATTTTTTAGTTTGTTTTGTTTTTGTTTTTATTATCATTATTTTCTCCAATTAAGTAGTTCCCTAAATATGGCATGCCAGGATGCTTCAATCTGTCACATGAAACATAAAAAAAACAAATGACAACACATTATTTTTTAAACTGATTTGTATGCAAATGAGGGAAGATTAGAAGATTAGCAGCTTTTTGGGTAGCACTTTACATTAAGGAACAAAATCAATGTTAGTTCCCTGTGAACCTTAATGTGGGGTCAACCATTTATGCATGACTTTTAGATGCTAGTAACCTGTGAAAGTGGACACACTAATCATTTATTCATTGATTATTATTGCACAGACAGAAGAGATGGTATTTTGCTGGTGAAATGTATTTAGTTGATGCACTATAACAGTACACAGCACTTTAAACCTGAAACAAAAAGATGAATATTTTATTTTACAGCACATTGGAACATTACTGAGCATAACTGCACAGAAAAGTGGATTAAGCAAGTAAATATTCCAACATAGGCTCATTCTAAATGCATGCCTCTAAATAAATTTCTGCAAAAAACCTGCACATAAGGAAGTTCAAATGGCACGGTTGCATCAATAAATGCATTTCTTATATCAGTTTTACATTTGTTAACACTATCGGGTAGGTTTAGGGTTGGGTTTGGTGTGGGGGATATTTCCACCATGATAGATCATTAACTTTTAGTGACACTCCCGGGATATTTGAATTATGAACCGCCGCAATATGTACCTGAAGCAATGTAATAAAAACACAGCAATACATGCCTATATCAACGTAAAAAAAACATGCCTGGGTCACGTATTGAACTCGTGTTTCAGCGCCACTCACTGGACATTTCACTTTGAAACTGCCATGAAACTTGCCGTAAGGTATGTAATAGGGCTGCACGATAAATCGCATGTGATATTCAATGCGCATCTTGTCAGAAAGCCGGTTCTGTAATCAGCGGTAAATCTCCATCACCTGTGTGCTTTCACATTGAGCAGCATTAACTACACATAGCCATTGTTCACTGAC
>NW_015512639.1:27293-27638 GCF_001515645.1 Sinocyclocheilus grahami | reverse complement strand
AGTAAAAAAATCTTAATGGTCCTACAATGGGTTTCATTATTTTTTTCCTTTTGATTACTGAGTGAACTGAGCTGAACCTGTTTTTTGTTTTGTTTTTTAGAAGCCAATTTCCACAAATTTTTTTTAAAGTAATTGCAACTTTTTCTCTTGCAATTCTGGCTTTGTTTTTACAATTTTGAGAGATATAAACTGGAAGAAAAAAAAAGATTGAATTGTGAGAAAATGTTGCAATTACCTTTATATATATTTTTAGAAATAAATATAATATGGTGGAAATAAAAGTCAGAAATGCAAAAAATATAAAAATAAACAAATAAAATAAGTACAACTAAAAAAAAAATCTAT
>NW_015512639.1:23856-25652 GCF_001515645.1 Sinocyclocheilus grahami | reverse complement strand
AAAAAAAAATCTGACTATTATTTCATATGTCAGGCTTTACAAACACTATAATCACCTTTCAGGATGTCCAGACAGATCCTGCCCAGTTTGTCCACATTAGGATGGTAGATTTTGGTCATGAATCGGACCTTGGGAGCAGCCATGGGATACTCCTCTGGGAGGAACAGCTCCAGTTTGAACGTCCCGCCTTCAAAGGGCGAATCCTGCGGCCCAGAGATCACCACATGGAAATACCGAGCGTTTCCCTCATCAGGCTCCGCTCTGATTCCAGGCACAGGCTCGGCCAACAAGCGCTGCGTCTCCTGTCGAAACACACACGTGTGAAACACAACGCCAAAGTCATGGGTTCGAATGCATGAACTGATCACATGTAAACCCTGAATGCAATGCAAGTCGCTTCAGATAAAAAACATCTGCCAAATGCATGAATATAAATGTAATGATACTGATTAACTTTATTTGGTTTCAGTTGCATGAAAGCAAAATCCATTAGAAAGTACCCGCAGCTGCATTGAATACTTTTGATAAAGTTTGTCCATAAAACACTTTTAAAAATGTAGGGATGCACTTAGTAGCAAGCAAACTAAATATCCACAAGCAGAACGATGTCTAAGAAATAATCAGCACTTTTTGTAAACATACAATTCATGGAGATTCCTGTCATTTTATGTGACACCAATTATTTGATTTACACCAGTCTACTATTGACAATAATAGACTGGTGTAAATCAAATAATTAGTGTTATAATCCATTAAAGATAAACCAACGCCAAAATGGCACGTGACTGTGTAAGTGAACTGTGATTGGTCTGTTTAACTGTCAATCAGACGACGGTCTCCTCCTGTCTAAGTGGGCGGTTCTGGGCCAGAATAAGCTGCAGTGTGGATCAGACTTGCTGACAATTAAAATTCTGCAATACAAGATTAGAATCGTGTAGACAAAACGCAAACAAGTGGTGAATCTCTGTGTACTTAAAATTCACTAACCACATATTTACGACACACACTCTTTCTAAACAGCTCAATTCATGTCCTGTTTGCATGCAAACTCTCATTGCACGGAATATTCTGCTAACACATGCACACATATCCCGAGTGTTTCCGCATCTGTAAACACACCCGGAGTCTCTCAGCTGACAGACGCGCATCGCTGCTCGCTTACAATCGAGAAAGCTGTGATGCCACTGCTCTATGTCGCTCTTTCTATGAAGGCTATTCCCATATATTTTATGTGTTTGAAACAGTGAGCGCGCGGGAGCCTCCCTGCTGCAGCTCGAGCTCGGCCAGCAGCAGCACGTGCCGTTTTCTTTCATTTTTAACGCATTGCTTTCGCAACGCGCACAAATACCGTAACGGAACGCACAAGACAAACATTATGGGAATTATACCTTAATAATCCTGCGGGGCAATCCAGCCATCTCGTTTTATTAATGCGGTTTGCGCCGTGGCCCGGTCCCTGCAGCTCGCGTTGAGGTTGACAGCGCATGCGCGCAAGTCTTCCGGTAAAAAACGTCATCGTCTGTTCCGATTAGTTTTTCTGGGAAATGTAGTTTTTCTACTGAGTGCCTACTATTTTGTGTGCGTGTGCATTTCTAATTGTTTAAATGTTTCCCCCCCTTAAAACACTGTATAATCTTATACATGTATTCTTCTATTCCTTTATTATTTGTTTTAATATATTTTGAATCAATTATTAATCTTTTTTTCTGTTTTTTATTGTTCATGATATGTTATGATTATTTTTACATCCTTTTCCTTCGTTTAATAAATTTAAAATGAATAACTTTTTTTTTTTT
>NW_015512639.1:21673-22769 GCF_001515645.1 Sinocyclocheilus grahami | reverse complement strand
GGGGTCTGAATACTTTCCGTACCCACTGTATATATATATGTATATCACTTTTTTTATTACATTTTTGTCGTGTTTGGTCATACGTTATTCGTTTTGTTTTTTAAATATCTATAGTTTTAACTTTTTTTTTTTTTTCTCCATTTTAGTTTTCGTTCATTTAGAGCTTCAGCTTAAACTAAATGAAAATGATAAACATTGCTTTGGCAACTTTTTATATTTTATTTTAATTATAGATTTTTTCAAGGTATAAGTTAATTATAATATGATTGATAACAAATAAATTATAATACACAATACATTAAACCAATAGCTGAAGGAAGGGTTTATTTAATGTGCAGAAGTACATGTACAAAGAACATTAGAGAAGACCAGGACTATCGGTCTTTGGGTGGATTTGGCTTTCTGCGTCTGGAGTGATACCTGTAGTGAAAACACAAACACAGACCAGTTCATTCAACTGAACCGAGGCAGAATGTGTTGTTTTTGTCCAGTAGAGAATGCAAACTCACTGTCCGACGGGGTACCAGCGGTGTTTGGTGGTGTAAAACATCTTACTGAGCTCCTCGATGGTCGGAGCCTGTTTGTTATTTAAAACCTCTTTACCGAGTCTGGCTTTGAGAACCTGCTCGTGCGTCTCTGCATGATCACTGACGACATCCGGCCTGACGATCGGCTACAGCAAACAAAGTGAGTGAGTGAGTGACGTGACATGACATGACATGTGGCCAAGTATGGTGACCCATACTCGGAATTAGTGCCCATCCTAAGTGCACACACACAGCAGTGAACACACACCCGGAGCAGTGGGCAGCCATTTATGTTGCGGCACCCGGGGAGCAGTTGGGGGTTTGGTGCCTTGCTCAAAGGCACCTCAGTCGTGGTATTGAAGGTGGGAGAGAGCACTGTACATTCACTGCAACCTTTGGGTTACGAGCCCGACTCTCTAACCATTAGGCCACGACACAGATAGACATAGACAGAGACACACACACACACACACACACACACACACACACTTCGGTCTGTTCTGCACTTTCACAAACCATCATACGCACCTGTGTGAACTCATAGGGTACGTCTTCTGTCGGATGATAAC
>NW_015512639.1:19319-20305 GCF_001515645.1 Sinocyclocheilus grahami | reverse complement strand
AACTTACCAGCAGTACCGCTATACGCCACTGGAGGGCAGCGAAACACCGCCATAGACACAGTTTTATTCATTGTTAAAATAAAATCATGGATAATATAAAATGTATTCATTAGGATTAAGTAAAATAATGAAGCCAATTAGTTTTCACTAACATTTATGAAAGATAATATTTTAAAGGGGCAAAAAATAAACTTGTTAACAGCAGCAGTACTGAAATACGCCACTGGAGGGCACCGAAACCCCGCCATAGGGATCGTTTTATTCAAAAGGATCAAATAAAATCATGGATAAAATAAGATGTATTCATTAGGATAAAATAAAATCATGTAACCAATTATTTTTCTCTAACATTTATGAAAGATAATATTTAAAGTCGCAAAAAATAAACGTATCAACAGCAGCAGTACTGCAATGCGCCACTGGAGGGCAGCGAAACCCCGCCACAGAGATCGTTTTATTCAACAATCATTTATGAAATCATTAAAGCTTTTGTTTTTTCAGAACTGATCAGTTCGGAACCGTTAAATGGTGACAGAAATAATTTTGCAAGACAAATGCCTTGGATTCCATAGTTTTATAATGGAAATTATTCATCAATTATTTATACACTTCCTAAAAAATAAGAAGTATGCAGAGAAATTTCAATCATCGAGATTCCCTCAAAGGAAAGTGGCTTCAAACATTTGTCAAAGACAGCAGAAGACACATCAGAAGATATCTTTTCAGAAGATAAGTCTGTTCTGTATATTGAGAGATGCTGTTCATATTATTCATTATAAAGCACTGATCCATGTTTCTCAGTCTTCTGCGAGTCGATGATTCAGTCTCAGATTATGCCTGTGGTTATGAGACGTCCATGACCCCGCCGGACGCTCCGGATACTGTATTCGCCACCAAACGTTCCCGGCTGCTGAAAGCCTCCGCGACTGGAGATACGACAGATTACAGTTAACAACAAACACACACACACACACACACACACACAC
>NW_015512639.1:0-512 GCF_001515645.1 Sinocyclocheilus grahami | reverse complement strand
AAACATAGTCATAGTAAACACCGGCAAAATAAATAAACTAATAAATTAAATCAATCAATAAATAATATTAACTATTATTTACAGATAAAATAAATTGGTGTCTTGCAGTACCTCGCAGGCCCAATAGAAGGAAGGGTAAAACACATGATACAAACCACCTTTAGAAAAATAAAATATATATTTTTAATAAAATTAAACTCCACTGTGACTTTAAAGAAATTTAAATATTTTTCTTTCTTTAAGATATGTGGTATTCATTGTTATTATTAATATATTGATTATAATATATCAACTTTGTAATGCATGGAGCGTCCTCTGGCGGCATAAATATCCAATTGCGGTTCCAATTTCCCAACTTTACTATATTACATGGATTATCACAGAGCATTAGGATAAAATAAATCACAAAGCCAATTAGTTCTCACTAACATTTATGAAAGATAGTATTTTAAAGGGGCAAAAAAATAAACTTACCAGCAGTACCGCTATACGCCACTGGAGGGCAGCGAAAC
>NW_015512638.1:6945-8329 GCF_001515645.1 Sinocyclocheilus grahami | reverse complement strand
CTTTAGTTTAAAAACAGCAAGATAATGATTCAAAATCATTAAAATTACACTACATGATTATTTGACATTGATGATGATTTTCTTTAATCATTAAATAATTAAAATGTTTTATGAATTCAGTTGATTAGACATGCTTTTTAAATGATTAACATTTAATTTAATCATTAAAAAGAAATCCAGAAAAATTAAAAAGGCAAACACGAAATTTGAGGAAAATATATTGGATTTCATGAAATGTCGTTTTTGTTAAACTTTAATAAATTGTTGTTAAATTATATAAATTGCATGATTTCAATTTATTAGACAAAGCAGAATCCAGAAAAATTCTGTGGAATCTGGAGGAAATAAAACGGTAAAAGCTGTAAAAATAAAACAGATTTCATAAAATGCAATTTTTGGTAAACTTTAAAAAACTGCTGGTTAATTGTAAAAGTGTCATGATTTCAATTAATTACACATGCTTTTTTAATTGCTAAAATATCATTTAACCAGTAAAACTGAATCCAGAAAAATTCAAGCAGAAAACAGAATTTAGGAAAAAATTTAACATTTTTTAAATTTTAGTTAAAATGTAATCATTTGTTGTTAAATTGTATATATTTCAAGATTTCCATTAATTAGAAATGTTTTTTTTGTTTTATGCTAAGATTTGACTACATCGGAATCCAGAAATATAAAAAAAAAGGAATTTGGGGGAAAAAATTAAAAGGGTTTTAAAATGGCCATAAAAAATTAACTTTGTTAAACTTTTAATAAAATCTTGTTAAATAGTAGACGCTTCAAGATTTCAACTTATTACACATGCCTTTTGATTACTAAAATGTATTTTAACCATTAATCCAGAAAAATTTAAATGGAAAAAATTTAATTCTGGAAAAATAAGAAGTTTTTGTAAAACTAAAAATTTTTAGGTTTCATGATTTTAATTGATCAGAAATGCTTTCTAACTGCTTTTATTTAACCATTAAAATAAGAATAGACAAAAAAATTAAAAATCAGGAAAAAATAAAACGGATCGAGTCCCTGAAAACATTGAGTGAGTTAAGCAGACAGTGAAGTAATAACAGTAGATCTGTTACTGTACAGTGTTTTACTCCACGCTGTGATTTATCATCTGCGTCTGACATGCAGATGTATCACTGGTAAGTAGCAGCGGCACAGTAAACGTCATCAGCTTTAACAGGAGCGAGAGTAAGTGCTGATGAGTAGGGTTGGGTACCGAAACCCGGTACCAATATGGCGCCGGTACCGACGTAACCGGTATGTACTAGAACCGAATCCGAACGCAGATTCCGGTGGCTCATTTCGGTGCCACGCCTGAGCGATCGATTGAAATATCTGTCCTCTGGTTCTCCGAAACGGACGTAAGAAGCATCATCACCGG
>NW_015512638.1:2600-3223 GCF_001515645.1 Sinocyclocheilus grahami | reverse complement strand
ACACACACACACAGTCTCACACATGCACACTCACTCAGTTTCACAAACGTGCATACACACACAAATTCACACAGCCTCATGCACGTGCACAAGCACTCAATCTCACACACGCGCACACACTTTACTGCAGCCTGATGCTGCACTGCACAACACACACAGACAAACACACGCACGCACACACAAAACATGCACACTCTCTTGCACACGCGCACACACTCAGACGTACGCAAGCACACACACTCAGTCTCGTGCACACACAATCTCATGCATAACATCAAGCTTCAAGAGATTCACTCATACTGAACACGTGATGACAATTCAGAGCTGACGACGAAATATAATCAACATGCATCATGATTGATCATCATGCATGACATGATGAAGAGCGGCATCATCATCATCGCTAAACCAAAGCTCACTATAATACACATTTACTGAATAAAACTGTAGATATGAGCAGACATGACCATAGAAATGTGCTGCATGAGACAGACTGACTGAGCTGTGAAGAGTTCATGAAGAGGAACAGAGAGACGGGGAATATAACAGAGAGAGAGAGAGAGAGAGAGAGAGAGAGAGAGAGTGAGTGAGTGAGTGAGTGAGTGAGTGAGTGAGTGAGTGAG
>NW_015512638.1:1920-2590 GCF_001515645.1 Sinocyclocheilus grahami | reverse complement strand
GAGAGAGAGAGAGAGTGAGTGAGAGAGAGAGAGAGAGAGAGAGACAGCTGTGTGCTGAACGCTGCAGTGAAACAGACTCTGTGAATCCATCACAACCCAAAAACAAACACAACACAGTCAAACCACACACAATACTCATCAATATTCCCATAATAACCTGAATCCGGCAATATTCCGACTAGTATTGAATCATGTCAGCACAATTTGACAGTATTCTGAGATTATTTCAGAAGGTGAGAAGTGTTGAGTCCTAATTAGATTATTGTGAATAAGTAATAAAACTAATAACTGAGAACATACTGTATATAATCAACGGCAGCATCTGAAATCTGCAGGAAAGGAAACATGCATGCGTAGACCAGCAGACTTACAGCAACCATATACGTAGGAATATTCCCATGCATATTACATACGCATTTATGCATCCGACAGACACTTTTATCTAAAAAGACTTGCACTGCATTCTAGGTTTACATTTAGTGTTATGCTTATATTCATGGTTTCCGTGGACCACGGCGCGGTGATCTTCTGTTTGAACGACAGGAAGGCTATATAAACATCATATTCAGATTATGGCCGCAACCGGAATATAGTGCTTAAACAGAATCTGATGCGCACATAAATATTAATAAGCCATGTGCCACTATATAACATCCTAAAGTGTGTGTGT
>NW_015512638.1:0-247 GCF_001515645.1 Sinocyclocheilus grahami | reverse complement strand
GAAAACGACTGTGTAATGATTTTTAATTTGTACAGTCTAACTGATGCATAAATTAATATTTTACCCTCATGGTTTAATTTTTTTTCTTCTTCTTTTCTCAGCTTTTCTTATATCTCCATTGTTATATTTCTACCCAATCGTTAACCTTTTTCTTATTTTTTAGATGATATTGATACATGTTGATACATTTTGTATAGACAAAGTGCTATTAATGTCATCACACACACACACACTCTCTCTCTCTCTC
>NW_015512637.1:6959-8335 GCF_001515645.1 Sinocyclocheilus grahami | reverse complement strand
TGTAATGTACTAATTACCCACCATTTGTGTGTGTGTGTGTGTGTGTGTGTGTTCATGGTTGGCTGGACTGTTAATTAAGTTCCTTTAATGATAAATTACCAAGTGGCCCTCTGAAAACTTTCTTGTTTCTGTCTGTCTGTCTCTAACAGAGACCGCTGAGAACATTGGCTACTCGTGTAACCTGCTGAGGGAGGAGATGAACGACGTGTTTTTTATTGCAGCTAACTCACCCGAGGAGGTCAGACAGGAGCTGAGGTAATATATCTCATGCAGATGACATATGTATCATATATTGAGTGCTAAAACACATGGGAGAAGGCAAAATTTGGGTGGGCGTACACAAAATGGGTGTTTTATAGGGACATTTTAATGATGATCCAAAATGTAGCTTGCGACAGTATGATTCTTTTTCCTGCTACTGTTTTTAGACTTTTTGGGTATGTTTGCACAGAATTTCTGTTGTATTTATATTTAAATGGTCTCTTTTTTTGCAAAGAGATGCCTGTCTAAAGATGCGTCCTGCTACTGAACAAGACAAATTCCTTATTCCTGAGATTATCCTGGGTGATACTCCTAAAGTGGTTCAGGATGAAAACGTAAATGGAGACTACGGACTGGTGATAAATGGACACAGCCTGGTGAGAAAATGTATTTTCTCCTCTGTACTTTCTTCTGCCTAATGTCTGAATGTAATTCTGAGGTGGGTGTAGCTGCAGAGAGTAAAAGCATCTTATTTCCTCTTGGGATCTTTGTGTTCCTAGGCATTCGCTCTGGAGAGCAACATGGAGCTGGAGTTTTTACGGACGGCTTGCATGTGCAAGACGGTCATCTGCTGTCGGGTGACTCCTCTGCAGAAAGCTCAGGTGGTGGAGCTGGTCAAGAAATATAAGAAAGCAGTCACTCTTGCCATAGGTGATGGAGCTAATGATGTCAGCATGATTAAAGGTGAATTCAGCTCGACAACAATATAGATGCATAATAAAATAAACATTCTGTTGTTTTATTATATAAAATGGCATTTTTAGAATGTGAAAAATTGTTCAAATGTTCCTGAAGATATTAAATCACAATCTGAGTTGTGTTGCTTTTAACCCTTGTTCATAGAAATGCAGTGTTATTTTAGTATTATTTGTACAATATTCTAGTATTTAATTAAAGTATTAATATTTTGATTAAGCTTTTATTTTTTTTATTTTCAGTGTTGATTTACATTTTAGTTTTAAGTTTTTTTTCAATTTGTTTTCATATTTCCATATAGCTTTATTTTTTTTGTTTTAGTTTGAAAATATTTGTTTATTTCAGTTTTACTTTAGTTTTTATTTATTCAAATGAAACTTATTTCAGTCAGCTGCAAAGCACCATATCTAATTTTCATT
>NW_015512637.1:4801-5697 GCF_001515645.1 Sinocyclocheilus grahami | reverse complement strand
TTTTTTTTTTATTAACCTAAAAGGAACATTAAAAAGTGTCAATTCACCATGCTCTTGTGTGTTAAAAAGATGAATGAGGCCTTGTAGCATTTCAACTGTATATTAATGGTTAGAAATGAACTGGTTCGTTGAAATGAAATATGTCTTCATATTGTTTTTTATGTTTCTCCAGGATGTGAATGCTGGCTGGAGTCTGGAGTACCCTCAGCTTTATGTGCCAGGGCAGTTGAGTCAGTACTTCAGTAAACGTGCTTTCATGATGTGTGCACTTCACAGCTGTTACAGCTCTCTAGTGCTGTTCTTTGTGCCTTACGCTGCCACATATGACACGGTGAGAGACGATGGCAAAGATGGTGCAGACTATCAGTCATTCGCACTGATTACTCAAACCTGTCTCACCGTCACTGTGTGTGTACAGGTCAGTTTAACATCTGCAGTTGTGTGTGCGATTCATTTGATTGGAAGTCTTTTTTCCCCTAATTTCTGCTCTATGTTCCATACAGTTGGGGCTGGACCTCTCATACTGGACTGTTGTTAACCATCTATTCGTATGGGGAAGTTTGGGAATGTTCTTCATATTGACCTTCACCATGTACACTGATGGACTTTTCCGGTTACGTCCATCTTCTTTTGCATTCATAGGTAAGCAGGGCTTGCATGTTGCATTCCATAATTTGTAATGTGTATGATATATCACATACTGTTTTTCATACTAACTATCAAGAAAAAGTGTGTAGTATAGAGCGTGTATGTTGTGTTTTACAGGAACTGCCCGAAATTGTCTTAACCAGCCCAACGTGTGGCTGACTGTTGCATTGACAGCTATACTGTGTGTGCTGCCTGTGGTTGCTTACCGGTTCTTCTACAGCCAGATCTCTCCTACCATCAATGACAAG
>NW_015512637.1:0-574 GCF_001515645.1 Sinocyclocheilus grahami | reverse complement strand
CAATTTGGAGACATTCATAGTATTAAATTGTACTCCTATAGTGCCTTGCATATGACTTTGACTTACAGATCAATGTTAGCATAAGGAGTTCTTATGGTTTGGGAATATACAAGTGTATTTTCAGCACAGTAAAAAACATCTTAATTCAGCATTACTTGGTATACTAATATACATCCTATTCATACTCTAGCTGTGACAGTCACAACTATGGAAATCATGTATTTTTTTGTACAAATAAAATACTTTTTTTACACTTTTTATATTGTATAAAACTGTAAGTTTGTTCAAGTCTTGTCAGTTACACATGGCTGTAAGTTCACCCTGAAAGTAAAATTATGCCATTAATTATTCCCCCTAATGGTGTTCCAAACATGCGTGACTCTATGAATATAAAACTTCAAAGAATATTTTGGCTACTCTTTGTGATATAGGGAAGTGAATGAGGAGAGGACAGGCCTCAAAAAGATTTTGAATACTTCAGACAACACTTACAACATAATAATGCCATTAGATCACAAAATATCAAAAGACATTGGATATATATATATATATATATATATATATATATATATAT
>NW_015512636.1:7733-8336 GCF_001515645.1 Sinocyclocheilus grahami | reverse complement strand
GTGTTGGGTTTGACCCCAGGACCTTCTCTTCACATACATAGTGTCGGTTTCATTGGTGATAATAATAATCATAACCTCACATGAAATTATGAGTTGTGGTTATGGATGCACAACTGCCAGATCTCAGAAGAGACCGAATTTGGGAAAAGCGAAACTAAGAGAGATTGTATCTGTGGGTGCAAAAAGCCAAAGCTGCAAGAACAGCCCTTTGCCTGGTGATCACACTTAATCCATTGTGATCAGTGATAAGCTATACTAATGCTCACTGACACAAATAGTTATTTCATGATATGGAGAGCTTTAGAGGAATAGGCTCATTGGCAGAACCTTTGCCCAAACCTTCCAGCTCCTGGAGTCTGTTAAGCAGCACCGTTTCTGGTTTTTGTCTTCTGACAGTGGTGAGACAGTGTATGTAAGGATTTCACAGCTGCGTCCTGGTTGGGATTCAACCCAACAATCTGTGGTCAAAGTGTCAAGGCTTCATCTACTGCCACATTAGCGTTCGGCTGCAGTCTGTAACTCTATACTTGAACCAAGGACATAGTTTGTCATTAGCGTAATAAAAATATATCATGGTGCAGCAATCTGATAATAAAAATCAAT
>NW_015512636.1:6744-7259 GCF_001515645.1 Sinocyclocheilus grahami | reverse complement strand
AAAAAAAAACATTTTCAACGACATTTAATGTTTTGCCACTTGCAATCGTCAAAAGACACATTTTTAAGTATATAAAAAAATCAGTTTTTACTAATAAAAATGATTTGTATATGTATTAGTTGTTTTCCTATTAAATATCTGTTTTTAAAAACATCTAACTAATATTGTAAAAGTACAATTCTGTGCTTGATGTTCTGTGCTTGTTATTGATTAGTGAAATTTTTTAAAGTTTGTAGGAGCAACACTGTACTCACAAAAATATTCTATAAATAAATATATATATTAAATATAAAATGTATTAAAATCTGTAAAATGTATATTAAAATGTAAATGTCATTGTCATGACCTCTGACACAAACCACACAACTATTGCTTTACTTTATTAGTTTCTTTCTGTTTGACTGTCTCCATCCTAAAATGTCTCTCACACTTTCCTTCACAGAACGAGCACAGGCTTGCATCTGGGACTAGTGTTGGGTTTGACCCCAGGACCTTCTCTTCACATACATAGTGTC
>NW_015512636.1:4042-5126 GCF_001515645.1 Sinocyclocheilus grahami | reverse complement strand
TTGTGCCACTTAATATTTTTGTCATTACTAGTCATTGCAGTGAAAAAAAAGCCAAAGAATATAGAAAATATGCCACAACAAATAGGCCAACAAAAGTGCTCTTCTAGGAAATCAATAGTGATTATTATCTGTGCAAAGAGAGCAGAGTCAACTATGACAACTATGATTAATGGGTTGTCATATAAATACACCTACTACAGCTTGTTTGGTACTGTGGATAGAGTTACTTGTGACATATGAGCCAGTTGATTAAATGCCCATGATTCAGTTTGCGCTGCCATCTTATCACAGTCCAGCTTGCCCTGACCTGTCAAAGCGGCAGAACTCTGTGGAATCCGAATAGGAGATATGCGTGCTAACCGTGCAGTGGGCCGCCTGATAGAAGGCTCACAGAGGGTATAGTGTGACGGAGAGAGTGTTCCCAAGGTCGGGTGTTGGGTTTCCCTGCTTTGCCTCCCAGGCTGGTTGTGACATACTCCCCACGGCTCCCAGTCAACAGGGGCTTACGTGACCTCTTAGCCCTTTTCCCCTTGGCAGCCATGAATCCCCACTAAATATCACCCTGAGCTGCACCGCAAGTAGCCGCCACCACAAGGAGAGCCTGTTTAGGTCCCCGCTTAGCTGGATGGGTATCAGTAGATTTGGCCTGACGGTGCATTTTTCACCACTGAGGCGAGCTTGAATGTGACCCAGACTTGTTTTATTTCAGCCTGTGTTTGTGGGCCACTGTCTTAATTTAACATGGCAGCTCTCTTTCTCTGACCACCAGGCTGAGACGCTCTTGGAGTCTTGTGGTTTTGGACAGCGTGCCTGGACTGTCTGCGGAAAATCCCCTCCAACAAAACAGCACAACTCACTCAGAGGACCCTGAACTATAAACAGGTCAGGCCTTGTCAAACACATCCAGGACTGACTCCACATCCTCCTGTTTCAGTGAAAGTGCCGCATGCACTTCAGATTGATGCCGCTCAAGTGTCAAACACTCACTCTGTGAGAGCAGAATGAATGGTGAGATAGAATTACTCAAGTACAGATCGACAGATGTAGCCTTTTTTGACCGATACACAGAAACTATTTGTAATTT
>NW_015512636.1:1512-2781 GCF_001515645.1 Sinocyclocheilus grahami | reverse complement strand
GGTAAATATTTTCCCAGTTGTTAAGGATGAGCTAGCGAGCCAGCTGTGCGCTTATTTTAATGATGGGTTTGGATGGAGGAACTTCACCTAGTAACTTTTCCAGGCTCAACATGGCAACTCAATCATGAGCGCAAGTGTGACATCGTACACCGCCATACCGTGAACTATTACTGTCTAGAAAAATGGACCTGCAATTATTGATCTTTATAAAGCAATCCTCCAGCTCTTAAGAAAACCAAAGGAAATAGCTGAACAGAAAGCACTTCAAAACATTATTTTCCCGTAGAGTATCAATATCATTGAACATAGTAGTTTTTTTGCCTCTCTGCACCAGTTGTTTAAGATTTTGGGTTTTTTCTGCGGAAAAGCACATCTGTTTCCTCTGCTCCACGCAAAACCAGTTCAGACCACGTAGAATCACACTGACTGTCAGCTGAAACCTCCCGGTTCACCCTGATGATACGCACATGCACGGCTGAATATTTGAAACAATTCACCGCTGACCGAAGTGTCTGCTTTTACTCAGAAAGGTCAATGTGAGGCCTCCATTGTTGATTTTATAGAGACTTTATGATTTGTATTAGTGTAATTGCTAGCTCATCTCAAGCCAAAAAAGTAAAATGTAAGTGCATGATATTTTTAGAATGAATGAACCTTGCTACAGTTAGCTCAGTTTCTCCCAAAACTATTTAATTTTGCTTTTAAAGTTTAATTTTATTGCTGTAAGATTTTTGATTCTCAGTGTTAATGTTTGTTAGTGCTATTTAGTGTCATCATAAATGTATTTATTCATTTATTTACTTGGTGCCTCAATGCAACAAGAGATTACATTCTGAAATTAATATTAATAATAAAAAAATGTTTTATTATTATTTATCATTATCAATAATTATTATTTAATATTTGTATATTATTTTATATTATATTTCCATAATGTATTATTTTTTGTTGCCTATGATTGTCTAATGATATATAAGATAAACAGTGGAAAACTGATGATCCTTTCTGAAATACATCTGATCCAGCAAAATCTAAAAGCGTCACGAAACATTGGTGAACATTTTCAATTCACCTGCTATTTTTACAGGTCTCAATGGGATACACAAACCTGCTGACTGAGATTCAAGATTCAAGATTTTTTATTTGTCACATACACAGTTATAAACAGAATACAACTAGCAGTAAAGTGTAAACCTGGTTGGCTACTCAGACTGTGCATTAAATATATAAATATTAGTTAGAGGTAAAATAGTAATTAAAATATGCAAA
>NW_015512636.1:0-1257 GCF_001515645.1 Sinocyclocheilus grahami | reverse complement strand
CTAGATGTACAATCACATAACAAAAAAATATTATTTTTAAATGTGCATTTTTTATGTTATGTACACTGGTCAACAGGTGTTTCACTTTATACAGTACCTGTTAAAATATTGTGTATTTTTGCAAAGCTAGAATCATGTATTTACCAAACTCCTGAGTGTCTATGTGTGCAAGGCTTGGCACATTGTTGTATTTTCATCTCTAACTATTTCATCTAACTATTGTTTTCTCCTCCTAACAAAGAAGGCCACTGACATGGCCTTTTGGCTTCTTGAGATGATGACCATTTGGCTTATAAATCAGGGTATTGCACATCCAGTGTTATTGAGATACTATTACAGTTTCTATTAACATTTTGAATTATTTTTATATTTTCCATTTTCATTTATATTTAGTCATTTTGTTTTGTGTTTTTGTCATATTTATTTATCTAATTATTTTAAATAAGTCCATATCATTCTTATGGGTTTAGTTTTAGCTAACTATAATAACCCTACATCCAGATTTTTGTTTCCTTGTTAAAAATACGCAGTAGCATAAAAAAATTTAAATTAATCTGTCATTATTCATTTCAAGTCTGCAGATATATGGCAGGTAGAACAATTTGTAAAAATAATCTTAATATGATTTTTCCCCCTGCCTGCTTGATAAGAGGCAGTTGTGTTTTCGCGTTTGAACACAAACGCTGGATTGTGCTGGAAGTCTCTAGGGGAGATGATCTCTTGTTATGACAGGCTATTTTGGCTCAGAACGGCTGGCACAGCAGCAGGGATGCTCTCTGGCAAGCGTGGATACAGTGCTGGCATGATGGGGCTTTTTATTTCTCTGTGCCAAGAAGTGTGTTGGTTTGGTAGCTGCTCTTTGGCCCATCACATCACAGGATGCTGATCTAGGCTTAATTTGTCCCTCAACGCACTAATGCAGAGTACTGATCCCGGTTTAATTTGCTCTCCATCACGGCTCACCTATTTTAATCCATAACGCATTAGAAACCTGACCATTGTAATCAGACATAATCAAATTGCATTTGTGAAAATCCAGCTTAAGATGTCAAAGCCTTCAGATGTGGCATGTCTTTATGTTTTTTTAAACAAAATGTAACAGGTCTTTGATAAAACATCAGGATATTATAGTTTGCTTGACTTCACTTTGCCGGGTTACTTGCAATGAACCCTCATTGCATAAGACCTTAGCACATTATGTCCTCTGTAAGTGGCTGGAGGCTTGCCAGACAAAACAACCAGATCCCTCCTGTCAAT
>NW_015512635.1:0-8339 GCF_001515645.1 Sinocyclocheilus grahami | reverse complement strand
AGCTGAAGACACAGCTGTGTATTATTGTGCCAGATAAACACAGTGGCAGATGCCAACAGCCTCCCTGTACAAAATACTATTGACATTACAGTATTTATCACATATTCACAACTGATATTCACTGATGTTCATCATTAACAGGTGAAATTCATTTGATGATATTAATGTGCAAAATTTAACATGCAACTAATCAGTTGGAAAAACAAGTTACCTAGTAAAAAACATAATAATTAGCTAAATTAAGCACAATAATCGGAAACTGTTTCAATAGAAAGTCAATAAAATCCACTATATTTTGCATCACATTGCTTCCCATAAGGTTAGAAAGTCTGTAGGTCAATAAAGGTGTGTTTTAATTAGAGCTTGTTTTGACCCTGTTTTGCTGTTGTCTCAGAAGAGGTATAGTAGTTTTCAGCACTGTTTGAGCAGCATTGAGGGTTTCATCATCAGATCTGTGTCAGTCAATAAACTGAAGTGCTTATTCTGTCTGTGTGATCTGAGTCCAGGAGGTCTATAAGAGATGTGAGCTGCCTGCTTAAACACCAACAGATGGCAGTAATCTATATACTGTCTTATACTATTGTAGGCCTATGCTGAATTTTCAAAATGTATATTCAGTGGTTTTAAACACTTTCCAGGTTATGACATCGACACAGCTAGTTCTCCAATCTACTATTCCCAGTCAGTCCAGGGCAGGTTCACAGTGTCCAGAGATGATTCCAGCAGTCAACTGTACCTACAGATGAACAGCCTCAAGACTGAAGACACTGCTGTGTATTACTGCGCTAAAGAGTCACTGTGAATGAGTTCAGTGTCAAAGCAATACAAAAACGACTTTCTCATTCACTTACTGTATACAGATGATGAATATTGACAACTTTTCAATTTCAATTCAATTCGACAAAAAAGCCACATTGCATTGCATGGAAATATTCAATTATGTAAGAATTCACCCGCCAGCCCAAAAAGCAGAGTCCAGCGGCATGGTTGAAGGTTTGATGTTCGGTCTTTTCTCGCGCTTCTGAAAAAATCACTTGATTTAAATTTGATTAAATCTGACTCCAATTTCAAGTGTTTATTGAATACAAATTGCGATAATTTTGAAAACTGACCATAAAGTTCGCTGTGTTATAATTTCCGGACTCACTATAGCCTACTTTAAATTTTCCGTTCACTGGGGACCTAATGTCTCTCTGTTTTAAGTCTCACGTTGGCCTTACGTGGATCTTACGATCACAAACTCACCAGTCTGATGCTTGTCAGAGGGTGTAGGTAGACTAATACCTGTTTTGCCTGCCGCCTACTGCTTGCTTATTCACTTAGTCCTTTCCCGTACAGCTTGCTAACATCAGTGATAGTCAGAAATCAGAAGGTCTCCGATGACGTGCCTACTGCTCCTATCATTCATTAGCCTTCAGTTTGACCTGTCCTGGCCGTAGATTTGCGGTAACAAAAGCCTCCTCACAGTTTACTAGTCATAATGATTTCAGGAGAGTTCAGAATAAATCAAATATAAAAAAAAATTTCTCTCACATGTGCGGTGTGGGGTTTTCTGACTACAGAATCCCAATGACTGATTTGCAACTTTCCCTTAAATACTACCAGAACAAAAGGGCCATAAACATTTATTCTCGGCCCCAAACAGATTACATCTGTGTATGGGGGATGAGAAGCCTCTGTAGAAGCTGTTCTCGTGCCCAAATTGTTACACCTGGTGTAGAGCAATGTTTATCAGATTTTGAAAGGATACTGCCAGAACAGAAGTACAAAATTCACTTAAGTTTCAGTCTTGCTCATAATATAAGTGACTACACTCTTAAAAATAATGGTGCTTCACGATGTCATAGAAGAACCTTTTTGTCTAAATGGTTCCATAAAGAGCCTTTAACATCTGAAGAACCTTTCTGTTTCACAGAATTTCAGATTATAAAAAGGTAAGAAAGAAATGTAAGAAAGGTTCTTTAAAGAACCTTTGACCGAATGGTTCTTTGTGGAAACAAAAATGGTTCTTTTATGGGATTGCTGTGAAGAACCTTTAAAGCACCTTTATTTTTAATAGTGTACTGTGAAATTGACCAATTTACCAATCGCACAGCGACCTTTAGAACGATACCAAACATGAAGGGGGAAAACAACAGGTTCACAAGATACATGATGTGTGGTATATACATATTCTTAATGAACTTTGAGTGAAACCTTTTAGGGGAAAAGAGGGAGAGGCAGAGAGGGCAGGGGGGAGTAGGGGGTCGTAAATGAGCAAGGAGAGAGGTGTTGTTTGCTCTCTTTGGAGATCTCTTCTCCAGATTAGTTTTATGGTTTTGTTGCATGGCATCTGTTTTGTGTGAGTTCCTAACATGAGGTTTCATGAGGAAATAATTTTATAAGGAAATAATTTCACTCCTTACAATTATAATGCACATTCTAACATCGTTAATGTCACAACCCATTGGACTCATGGTTTGTCTCTGCCTGTGTTTCCTTCCTTTTTGCCCATATATGGTTCAGTTCTCGTTTTGTTTAGCTCATAAACAAAACAGGGTTTGTTTAAATCTTCTCACCTGTGCCACCCTCATCAAGTCCCATTTGAGTTCCCCTTTGTGTTAGTTTGAGTTGTCCGGTATTGATGTTGTGTTCACCCTGTGTCCCTGTGGATTTGCCTTCTTGGAATAAATATATCTGATATTAGATCATCTTCGTCTTCATCGTCTTCCTTGTTGGACGCGTGACAGTTAGGTTGTAATTAAAATGTGCAATGTTAAATCTCATGTGTTTCCAATAAAACACTGCCTCTGTGTGTTTGTAAAGATTAATTTATGCATGCAAACTGCGAAATGCTGTAATCCGGTGTTCTGACGATTTGTGCTGCCCTGTTAGATTTTACTACCTCCCATTAAAACAGATGGTAGCATAATTTGACAGCGAAAAATTCTACCTATCAGATTTTGCTTCCAACATGATATTAATGTGGTGTGAGGCTTTATTAACGTGTACACCTACCCCAACCCTAAACCTACCCTTACAGTAGGATAAATACAGTGTTGGTAGCATAATCTGATAGGTAGCATTATTTGTCAGAACACCCGTCCTTCTTTAACCTGCAGGGCTCAAGAACTAACTGCATATTACTGAATCACAATAGGTGACAATCAGCATCGCATAATTAATTAACTAAACAGTATCACGCAAGCAAGAGGGTTGTTGGTATTGTAATATGTGTGATGCCTTATGTAGCGTCTGGACCACTCAAACACACAATATATATTTTGTTAGCTAGATTTAACAAATACTTTGTAACACCCCAGGAAGCTGAACAGGCCCCTGGTTCCATAGCAATGCTGACACCCAATACATTTACGACCTCCTGGAATTTAGGTGAAGAAAATCGCTTCCTTGCCCATAAGGAAAATCCACAAGGGAAGGACTTTTCTTTGCTAATTAATTAATAGGAAAACCTTTCTTTGAATGAACACACATGATCCTTCAGGTCATTGGGTATATTATTGTCAATTAATGTGGTGTGAGGCTTTATTAACGCGTACACCTAACCCAACCCTAAACCTACCCTTACAGTAGGATAAATACAGTGTTGGTAGCATAATCTGATAGGTAGCATTATTTGTCAGAACACCCGTCCTTCTTTAACCTGCAGGGCTCAAGAACTAACTGCATATTACTGAATCACAATAGGTGACAATCAGCATCGCATAATTAATTAACTAAACAGTATCACGCAAGCAAGAGGGTTGTTGGTATTGTAATATGTGTGATGGATTTATGCTACAAGCTTTTGTAGAATTGTACAGTAAGGAAGTTATTTCCCTTAACCAGGAAATTAACGTTCTTAGAATTGACAAGACAGTTGACCCTGAGAGGTCAGCTAAATATCTACAGCGGATCTAAAATATGAATAATTAATTATAACTAGTTATGGTTAATTATTCATATTTCCTCATGAGCTGATTCGTTACACTTACCTGGTGATACATGGCGTTCAGTCAAGTTTATTGTCAGAAGTATTGAATTCCAACCCAATATGGAAGGAGTAAAGCCGCCACAATCACTGCATTTTGAAGGTAACACAGCAGAGAACTGGAAAAAATGGAAACAAAAATTTGAACTGCACATGACCGCATCTGGCATTGAAAAAAAACATAAGAAAATGCAAAGCTGCACCCCAGCTAACAGGGAACGTTCCCAGAACGTTCACTAACATTCTTTAAAAGTTGTGTAAATGTTAGTACAAAACGTTATTAAAATAATGTTTTTGGAATGTTCTTATAGCATGGTTAACGTTCTTGTAAAGTTGATAGGAAACGTTCTTAGAACAACGGTCTTGGAACGTCTTTAGAACGTTTTTTGTACTTGAATTTTCTTATAATGCTGATAGAAAATGTTCTTAAAACAACGCTCTTGGAACGTATTTAGGACGTTATTTGTACTTGATGCAGGGCCGGATTATCCATAGACGGGATTGGGCAAGTGCCCTGGGCCACCAGCCAACAGGGGGGCACCAAGTGATTATGATAATGACTAGACTTTTAAAATATTATTATATATAACGTAAATTAAAAAAAGAGAAAACATCACAACACATGGCCACCCTTCAAAAAGTACCTGCAATATCAAGTTTTTTTCTTCAACATGAAGAAAAAACATAGACATCGGCTCCAGCAGAAGGCACTAGTAGCGAAGCTAATGCCTCAACCGATACTCAAGCAGCAGCTAATGTTGTGAGCAAAGGCGGTAACAAGGTGCAGGAGAGTAGTCTCAGCCTCAGACGTCACGCCCACGGAACGTTGGCTAAACGTCTGATGCATATGGTACACAAAAGTGGAAACACTTCAGGAGTTTCGAAGTCGTCATCGGATTGGTTGAATTATACAGGATTTCCGGGAGACGTGAGGGAAGCTGCTATTTCTCAAGGTCCTGCGGACTTTCAGAATAGGGCGCCTAAATACCCAGCATCTGTGCGGGACATCGGTATTGGAGGTAAAACGCGATCACTTACCAATGATTTATTGCATTGTTGCCTCCCAAACAATGAGGTAGTGTCTAGAGAGTGGTTAATTTACTCACCATTAGCAGGTATGGTTTACTGCTTTGCCTGTAAACTGCTATCCTCACAACGTAATGCTTTTACATCTGGGTTCTCTGATTGGAGACATCCTGAGCGAATTTTGGACCACGAGAAGAGTGCAAACCATAGGCACAACATGCTGACTTTACTGCGCAGATCGAAGAATGTGGGCACAGTGGATGCTTCGCTCAGGTGGCAGAGGGATGCTGAGGGAAAATATTGGAAGGAAGTCTTGAGACGCATTCTGGCTGTAATTAAATTCTTGAGTGAGAGAGGCCTACCATTCAGAGGCAATGGCGAACTTTTGTGCTTATCAAGCAATTACATCGGATTGCTGGAACTTATTGCACAGTTTGATCGGTTTTTAAGAGAACACATAGAAAAGTATGGTCAAAGTGACGAGGGACAACATCATACCTGTCATCGACTGTTTGTGAGGAGTTCATTTGCTTAATGGGCGAGAACGTAAAGAAAACAACTGCAGACGAATTACAGCATGCTAAGTATTTCTCAGTCATCGTAGACTCAACCCCTGATATGTTGCATGTTGACCAGTTGACATTCATTTTTAGATTTGTCAGCGAGGAAGAGAAAGTGGTGGAGAGATTCATTGGTTTCGAGCCTATTCACAGCCACACTGGAGCAAGTCTTGCTGAATGTGTGATAAAAATGGTTCATGATCTGGGGTTAGACTTGTCAAATTGCCGGGGACAAAGTTAAGACAACGCCAGTAACATGGCTGGAAAATATAACGGTCTTCAGGCACATCTGAAAAAAAGAAAAACCCTCTGATTCATTTTGTGCCTTATGCTGGACATTCACTTAATCTTGTTGGTGTAAACAGCATTGACAACAGCTGTAAAGATGCGAGTGATTTCTTTGATCTACTTCAGTCACTGTATGCGTTTTGTGCCACATCCCCTCACCGTTGGAGTCGGATATTTAACAACAAGGATGTGAAGATCAGCTGTACTCTTAAACCACTGTCAAATACTAGATGGAGTTGTAGAGCTGACTCCACCAAAGCTTTGAGAGAAAACTACAGTGCAATAAGAGAGGCCTTGGGAAGGTTCACAACAGATGGAGAGGACAAGAATGACGCAAAGCGTGAGGCTGCTGTGCTCTGTCATAAACTTGATAAATTGGAGACATCAACAAATCTATGGGATACTGTGCTGAGTAGGTTCAAAGCCACAAGTGACGCGTTGCAGAAGCGTGACATAAACTTAGACACTGTACAGCGATTGCTGGAATCTCTGCATTCGTTTGTGGCAACACTCAGAGATCAATTTTCTCAGTTCGAAAAGTCATCTTGGGACATTAAGTGTGTGACTCAATTCTATCAACATGTCTAGAGTCATGAAATGACTATGTCTAGTCATCAACTATATTTTGTCCTGTTGTTTCATGTTCAATGTTTTTTATTTTTTATGCAGGCCACTAATCACTTTTCATAACGGTCAATATAAGCTAAACAAGCCTGCACTGACAACGAGAATTAGAAGGAAGTAAATACATTTGGGTGGTGTAATATTATAATACAATCTCATTAATCAATATATTAAGATAACCTATGTGTTGTTTAAATTACTAGGCAAAATAATGAGCAATAATAATTCACCACAATGCATAGGAGGATGCAATGACAAATTCAAGCGCACAGCTTCACCCAATTAATTATTAATTTGCTTAGTTATATAATTTATAATTTGAATAAGAGAACAACACTAATAAACTTTGGGTAATACCAAAAAATGGTTTCATCATAGATTAGATTTTTTTTCAGGAAACGGGCAGACTAAAGAGCAACACAGAAGTGAACAATTATTAAACAAATTAAACAAAATTAAACAAAATTAAATAATTAATCCACATTTTGAACAATTATGAGTAACGTTAGGTTAAGAAGCATACCATGAGCGATGGAGAGTCTGACGGTGGGGAGATAAGTAGAGCGTCCTGGGTCGGCTCATCTGACAGCGATCAAGATACCATATTTAGATGTTTTAATTATACCTCTTCAGCATCCATAAATCTCTTACTCATTTTGGCTTTATATATTATACTAATAACCACTAATTCAGTGAGTGAAAGGTGTTGCCTAGCAGTGTACAACGTTAAAACATAAGCGGCAAGAAATGACAGTGCAAAAATATAGGCATTATAGTGGGTAGCCTAAATTTGACCTGCGCGGCGCTTATAGGTGTACATTTTTATCGAAACAATTTTTAACAACAGGGGATTGCAAATTACACAAAAGTCAATGACTGGGAGACTTGAATGTTTGATTGAAAATCTGTTATGCACATTTGAAAAATAGCAATGGGTAAAATTTAAAGCAGCGGCTATTTGCTATTTAAGTGTAAATAGTGATAGAGGCTATTTACATTAAGTGCAAATAGGAATAGATGCTATTTAATCTATGTGAAAATAGCATATTTTCTTTGCGACAGATGCTATTTACACTAAGTGCAAATAGTGATAAAAATTATTTAGTGGTGAAGTAAATACTACATAAAAACAAATGTAATTTCTACATTAAAAAATTAGTTCAGGTAAAAAAAAAAAAAAAAAAAAGTAAATTCTATATTAGTACTCAATTTAAGCTTGTAGAAATTAAAGTTTGAACTTATAAGTATATTTTACTTGGAATTGTTTGTTATGTTTACAAGGATTCTTTAAGTAAATATCAAAGTTATGATCCCGTATTTTCCCATCATGCACGGGGGCATGGATAATTAAAAAGGTTAAATTTTTCACTGTATTTTATGGAAGCCCGTTTCCGCCACTGAATAAAAAAATATAATTCTGTAAGTCATAATAATGAGAAACTTTCTCGTAATAATGACTTAGTTTCTCATAATAATGACTTACTTTCTCATTATAATGACTTAGTTTCTCATAATAATGACTTACTTTCTCATTATAATGACTTAGTTTCTCATAATAATGACTTACTTTCTCATTATAATGACTTAGTTTCTCATAATAATGACTTACTTTCTCATTATAATGACTTAGTTTCTCATAATAATGACTTACTTTCTCATTATAATGACTTAGTTTCTCATAATAATGACTTACTTTCTCATTATAATGACTTAGTTTCTCATAATAATGACTTACTTTCTCATTATAATGACTTAGTTTCTCATAATAATGACTTAGTTTCTCATAATAATGACTTACTTTCTCATTATAATGACTTAGTTTCTCGTAATAATGACTCACTTTCTCATAATAATGACTTAGTTTCTCATAA
>NW_015512634.1:7703-8348 GCF_001515645.1 Sinocyclocheilus grahami | reverse complement strand
ACCACCCAACCCCCACCACACACATGTATGTGCATTGCTCTTCCTGTGACATAAATGGTGAACTTCCTGTTAATTGCCTTTTCATACTTGAAATTGTTAACCCTGGGTTATCTTATTCAGTTTTTCACAATTTGTATATATTTTATCCTGCGTTAGGGATTAATCCTGGGTAGTAAATTTGACTGTGGCATTTTTGAAAGAAATTAATACATCAATTCAGCAAAGATGCAAAGATGCATTAATCAAAAGTGGCAGTAGAGATCTTTACATATTTACAAAAGACTTCTATTTCAATAAAACCCACACATACATTACCATTCAAGTCTGGGGTCAGTGAGATTTTTAGTGTAGTTTGAACAAAAATTAAAATACTGCCATTCTTGTGTTCTGCAAAACACACAGAAAAATATCTCAAGCAACATTAGACCCCACTGGCTTTCATTGTATGGACAGATATCATTTAAAATATTAATTATTAACATTAATTTTAGGTTCCACAAAATACATACATACATACATACATAAAATCACATATGAGGGTAAGTAAATGATGACAGAATTCAGAATTTAGGTAAAATATACATTTAGGGCTTCTAAAACATGCCATACAGCTAAATAACACTTCATTTCAGTTAACACGTATGC
>NW_015512634.1:6447-7617 GCF_001515645.1 Sinocyclocheilus grahami | reverse complement strand
ATGCCATACAGCTAAATAACACTTCATTTCAGTTAACACGTATGCTGTTTCTTTTCAACATTTTAAGCTGTTTCTTGAGCAGGAGGGATGGAAAGTCACAAAAGACATCTCCTTAATGTCTCGATTATTTCTTCTAGCACTGAGATGCAATCAAAGTCTGCAATCAAACACCAGAGATTTTAATATGAACATTTTGCATCAAATTATTCCAGTTCTTCACTTTGCATCTGTTTTAAGTTAGTGACTTTAGCAAGTGAAACATTACTGAGAACTCCATTAAATCTCTCAAGCTATAAAAGAGCAGCCTCTGAGCGTTAAAATGTTCCTCTGGGAAAGGATGTTAACCCAGGGTTAAGTGTAATGTGAAAAGCCCTTGAGTTCACTTCACATTGCGTTTTGTTTGTGCTGCGTGGCTGAGCCTGAACTTCAGCACGTTCTACAATTGTTGGCACATTAAAAAATCCTGCTGACTTTTTTATAGTCTATTTATTTAATTTCGACTAGCTTTTTGCTGTAATTTTTCCCTAAATATAGCGTTCCTCGTGGACAGGGCGTTCAACCGCACAATTTTACCTTCATCAAAACAAACAGCAAAACAGCTTCTGGCTATTAAACACTTACTCAGCAGTTTTACATTGTCTCCATCGAGGGAGTCAGGAGCATGCTCAGTGTTTTCCCATTCAGTCTTCTTCATTGGGCAGTTATTGCTGGTAGATGCCCTGGGCAACAGAGCAGTGATTTAAACATTCCCTAAAGCAGGGAAAGTTTTGCAGGCTTGGATACACATAACATCAGATGTCAGACAGCTGAGGAGCTTATTTTGTCGGAAAAGGGGAAGTTTGTCCCCTCTCTCCTGTGAATTTCTCCATAGCTCCCTCTCTCAGGGGGCAGTGGCAATGCAGTGGGTCAGCACCTCTCCAGCCATGACCTGTGAGCTCTTGTCCTGAAGGCATGCATGTTGGCTGCAAAACAGCACGCTCCATGAGGACAAGGACCAGAGAAAGCAGAAAATGATGCAATGTGCACTCAGCCTCCAGATGACCCTCTTCTCTCACAATAGTTCTTAGCTCTTTAGTGCACTTCTGTTAAGGCCAAATCCCCATCACAATCCTCTGAGCCTGAGCTGTCCATTAATACTGCATTCAGCCACTGATCAGAGATCTTTTTTTT
>NW_015512634.1:1117-4407 GCF_001515645.1 Sinocyclocheilus grahami | reverse complement strand
AATTTTTTATTATCAAAGTTGAGAATAGTTGTGCTGCTTAATATTTTTGTGCAAACCGTGATACATTTTTTAGCATTCTTTAATGAATGTAAAGTTTAAAAGAACAACATTTTCATGTTATAATCTTTTGTATGGCTTTGATTAATTTAATGTATCCTTATTAAATTAGGATCTAAAGTTTAATTTTATTTAATTTTATTTATTTTTTTACTGATACCAAACTTTTGAACAGTAGTGTATATCTTGCAATCACAATTTCTTATTTTAAACTACTCTGAGGGAAAATTAACTTCTAATTAAATTAACTTTTATCTCAAAATGTTATTTTATAAATAATAAAAGTGAATGTAGACAGTCTGGGCTGGTTAGTATATTTTTAGAAATATCTAAACAATGGAAGTTTGTTTGGTTATCAACTTTCTTCAAAATATCGTTTGTGTGTGTGTGTGTGTGTTCCACAGAAGAAAGTAAGTCATACCGGTTTGGAATGACATGAGGGTGAATAAATGATAACAGAATTTTCATTTTTGGGTGAACTATCCTTTTATCTGCTCACTGGAAGAGAAGATTACAAGTGAATAATGACTTAAATAACAGTCTGTTTCTCACACATAATATAGTACATAATATAGAGCATGAGTTATATGAAACAAGTTTATGTCACCTTAATGGCACTTTTTGTCATTTTGGAGCTTGTCATACAGGTTTAATGTAAAAACGTAATTAATGACAATTTTCCATTTTGGCTGCGCTGTCTCTTTAAGGTGTCTGTTTTCACTCTGAGTCTATAACTCAAGTGGCAAAACTGATTTAGTACTGACCTTACTCCCTCAGCCCAGATGCACATGCTCTGTCACCACACACACAAGCTCAAAAACGCTCGATGTACCCTGGACTTAACCACACCGACATACAAATCACTCAAACACACCCATCACACACCTCCTTCAGGCCAATGGCATATACACCCAACCCAAAATAGATTCTTCCTGCCAGGGTTTGTAAATGAGAGCCCGCTCTATCCTCACAGTGTTGGTTTGTAAACAACTTTATATTCATAAAGGCTTTAGCCTTGGAGCAGAAGAGAGAGAGGCTGAACATGAAGGGTGATGTAGCATCAGTGATGTCAGGATTACAAATGAACACGAGCGCTCTGTAATGGACATGAAGGGAGGCAGGACAAGCAAGAGACACAGTCAGCAAGTGTATGGATCTACTCGTCTAGACCGTGTCTCTACTGTCCGCAAGCAGATGTGATATTTGTCAAAGTCAGCAGCACTATGTCACAGCAGGCGGAGAGCTGAAGGAATAATCTTTAAGGTGAGACAAGCCCTTAAAGGAAGACACACAGAGACCGTGATGCCTGGATTTATAGCTCTTGGCCTGCACAATTCCCTCCATACAGAGAATATCTATCCACTAGCCATCATTCTTTACACAAGGCTGCGTGTGTCTTGGCCTTTGACACTGATCCGCAGGTCACATCTGTTAATGGCGTTTTAATGGCATGTCCAGGTTGTAAGTAGGAGGGCTGGGGCAATGGCTAACGCTCTGTGTTGATTAATAATCACTCGAGGCATGACATATAATAATCATTGCTCTCATTTAAAATGCTACAAAGAATTAAAGGTCTTACCCTATGGAAGCAGCTTAAAGGGAAATTCAGTACGTGTCAGGCTCAATAGGTAGCAGATGTGGCATAATGTTGATGACCCAAAAATTATTTCCTCTCGTTTCTTTCTAATGTTTCTCATTTCTCTTTTAGTGTGGTAAAAAAAAAAACTTCTTAAAAATAACAAAAACAATGGAAGGGAATGGGGCCAATCTGTAAATATTAAAATACTCATTGTACAGCAACAAAAACATAAGTGTTGACGTTATTTTAATGGCATTATTATTTTCATTGGCATAATGTTGATGACCAAAAAATTACTTTCAAAAAAAAAAAAATCCTGTCTAATTTCTTTTGTTGTCTTTTTGTTGTCACAGAGGAAGTGATGAGGACAACCCATAAACATTAAAATAATCACTGCTTAAACAGTACTGCAACAAAAACTAACAATATGAGTGTTAACATGATTTATTGTGGAATTTTTCTTTCTTTTTTATTTCTCTCATTCTCTCATCATTAAAAAATAAGGGGTGAAAAAATCACTTACTAACCGTTTCTGTGTAAAGTTATATCAATTTTATAACCTCGTCACCATGAAAACACCATAAACCCTAAAATGACTGTAAAAATGAGAATATCTTTACAGCTCATATAATACACAAGTTTTAACAGAAGAATTAATGTGAGTGCTTTTATTACATTACTATATAAACTTCACATTATTGATTTAAAATCCTCTAAATAATTGCCTTACCATAACCACAATTTCTATTTTATTTATTCATTTTTAGGAAGGACAACTCTAATTTATTTATTTATTTTATTTATTTATTTTGTGTGTGTGCTAATGAACATTGTCACAAATGCTAATGTACATGATGTGTATAATGCTTATTGATGTGACAAGTACACACAAATGTTGTACTCCTGGGGTCATTGTGCATTACACACTGATGGCCCACAGTGGTTTATTGGTTTCAGGGACAATATTCAGTTCCCAATCACACAAATAACCTCCTCTGATGATGTTATTCTAACTCAGATGTGCATTATATCTGAAAGTCTGCTGCAAAGACAGGCGATCGCACGCTTTTGCTCTCTCAATTCCAGATGGTGCTTTTCTCTCCAGCTGTCTCTGCCACATCAGCCTTAATGAAGGCCAATGGCCAAATTACAGCCCTCCTCCACTTGTCTATTTTTCTTCCCCCTCTCCTTCTCTACCCCATGCCTTGTTATCACCTCATATTTGACGCTTCCTTAATTTGCCTGCTACACCTTATACAGCAGAGAATAATACTGACTCTCTAGTTACTCACTTTCCCACCTTCCATCACTCTGTTCATTTGTTTTATACATAGAGACCTGATTGATTTAGAGAGAGAAAAAATTGTGTGTTTATGGATTCCAAAACTAATAACCAGCTAGATATAGCTCTGGTGAACAGTCTTATTTGCTTATTCTTCCCTTGTTGCTGAGTGTCTTTTTGTTTCTACAGCTGTACAAACATGAATTATTTAAAACTGATGAACACATAAATAAATAACCCCCCAGTCCGCATTTCAGTGTGATTGATTCACTGGAAGGTGAAACAATAAAATCCCTCCCTATCCAATAACTCTTCTTTGTCTTTCCTCATAAACCTATCTATCTATCTATCTATCTATCTATCTATCTATCT
>NW_015512634.1:0-1107 GCF_001515645.1 Sinocyclocheilus grahami | reverse complement strand
ATCCATCCATCCATCAACCCATAATTTTAAACAGATTATATTACACATGTTATTAGAATGCAATTATATATTATATTATTTATATATTATCATAATAATTTATTACTAGTATTTAACATATTGCATTTAATGTAATTATAACAAATATTATTGTAATTATAATAATTATTCATATTACAAAATAATAATAAACTATTAATTAATTGTTATAAAAGGATTTTATTTTCACCGTTATTATTTGATTATTATTATTATTATTAAAGTACTAAAATGTTATTATAATAAATAAATAATAATTAATCACACATTATACTATATTAGGTTTAATATAATAATAATAATTATTATTATTGTTAATAATTATTTATAATATGATTAATTATATTAATACATAATAAATACATTTATTATTATTAGTATCATCATCATCCTCATCAACATCAAAATGTTAAATATATGAAAAATCTTTCAACATTAAATAGCATTGAAATAAAATGTATCATTTTTGTGGCATTGCCAGAGAAAAATTTCCACTGTAGGGTACAAAGGCAGGCACAAGTCACTTGGTAAAATGTGATCTGTGCGGTCACATCGTGACTCACACATACAGCATCACTTTGAAACCTTGACACCACAGCAGTCAGTGGAATTATGTACCATGCTGGAAATGACAGCTTTGACAGGGTCAGCAGGGTTATGGAGGTCAGAATGGAGATGGGCCTTTAAATAAGGGTGTAAACTGGTGTTAAGAGTGCTAAAGGATTGTGGGGTAGTCATCTTAAATAGCACTGGTTCTAAATGAATAAAATAAAGTTTGCTTATTCTCTTTCTCTATTCCTCTCTTCTGGATTGTTATATTTGTGTATTTTTCATTACTCTGTTGCCTCTCTGCGATGACAGGGCTGTAATAACTTTGGTCCAATGTTGGTAAACACTTCTGACAAATGAAATTCACCTTGCAGTGGGTTGGCTGGCTGTCTGCCAGCGTAGGGGGAGGTCAAAGTGAGGAGAGATGCAGCATGTCAATTCCATCCACAGAAAATGCTTCTTCCATCAGGAAACTATATCCCACCTCAGCCAGGTAATAAACATCAAATTGTGTGCCGC
>NW_015512633.1:4075-8341 GCF_001515645.1 Sinocyclocheilus grahami | reverse complement strand
CTCCATGAATGAACTGTTCCAATTGACATGTTCACTTAAAAACACAGATTTGCGCTACACCACAGTCTGCAGCATCTCCACACACAGACAAAACTTGCTCCAAAAGTGTGAAGGGTTATTTAACCCTAATCATGAGATTTGCATAGAAGTCACGTCTTGCGCACTTTAATACCCTTTGAATGGAACATATACGCGTCTTTCGCACTGGAATCATGGCAGAATATCCTGTGATGTCCACTTCACAGGGCACTTACGGTCGAATGGAACAAACCCCTGAAGTGGTAAGAGAAACATACAAAATGTGCAGAGCGGGGGATCGCGAGGACCAGGATTAAGAACCGCTGTTCTAGACATTATTGTCTAGACATCTATAACATATTCTAAACAGCGGTTCTCAACCAGGGGGCTGGGGCCCACTATTAGCCCTCAGTGAAAAATTATAGAAAATACTTAATTATACTAAAAATTGATGTATTTTAAGTCCTGATCCTTAGTCATTATTACGTAAATTCCTTGAAGATTCATGTAAATTCACTGGTTCTATTAAGAACATTCAGCTCTCAAATCTTACGGAATTCTTACATTTTGCTCATTTCTGCTTTGACACAATCTGTATTGTATAAAGCACTATTTAAATAATGGGTGACTAGTTACTAATTTTATATGAACACACACACACACACTCACACAAAATATTGTAGATAATAGGGGCCTTAAAGTAAAAAAGCTTGAGAACCACTTTTTTAGAGAAACTTTCTAGAATTATGATGTCACTTAAAATAAAAATAATCTGTTTTATTAAGTATTTAAGTAAGTATTTTACACAATAATAATGGCCAATTATTAATATACTAGACAATATTGACATACGGAAGTGTATCTCATTTTGTTAATTTCTCTGATGGCAGCTGGTTGAAAGAATGGAAAATAAGAGCAGACACCGAGGAGAGGAGAAGACGACAAGAAGAAAGGAGGATGAAGATAGAAAATAGTCATGGTAATGAAATTGTCAATATAGAACACGTGCAGTTGTTGTAATAACAATATATGGTATAACATACATTGTCAATCATTTTTTTTTCTTTAATTTCTAAAACTGAGAAATGCGTGTACAAATCTCTTTACCTGTAGAGTCATGGGACTGTGGTGATTTTGAAGGTGATACTGTATCCATAGACCATGAACAGGAGCTGTGTAACACAGTGCTCATGATTGGTCCATCAGGAGTGGGCAAAACGGCTGCTGTGTATGCTAGTGCACAAGAGCTGGGATTCAAGGTCTCAGTCCAATATGTTCTCTTTATATCAATGCTATTACAAATATTACAATAAGCAAAATCCTGGCTGTCTGTTTAACCAGCCTTAATTGTATCTTCCTCTGTTTTTTGGTCTCATAGGTGTTTGAGGTGAATAGCTCAACCCTGCGCTGTGGTCGTCTCATTCTCTCCCAGCTGACAGAAGCAACTCAGTCTCATCAGGTGGACATTCAGAAAATTAAAACCCTCAAATCTGAAATCATTAACCAAAGCAAAATCAAACCTGATCCACCTTGTGAGTGAACTTATACGATATGAATTCTTGTTTAATTAGTTGACGTTTTGCACAAAATCCCTACACAGATGAAAACTAAATGGAGTCTCATGGATTCTCGCATTCATTAAACTGGATAAAACTATCATTATTATTTTGTGGATTGAATCTGAATAATTATGAAAACATTTACTGTATCTTCTTTTTTTTTTCCATACAAATCCAGGCCATATAAATCATCATCGAAGGAAAACTTCAAGTTCTCCTAGCATTTCCCGTCTAAGCACTAAACCACAGCCAGTAAAACTCACTCGCTTTTTCAAGTTGAGTAGCAAAAAGTCTGTAGGTAAAACCTCTGATGGTCCTGAACATTATATACATGGTAAGTGTACTAGAACTAGTTTGAGAAGAACTTAAGAAAAAGGGCCTGGTTCACTACAGCATTTAATAGATGTCTCTGCTTTGTCTGGGTAAAATAAGTACACATTTGTATAACGTCTGAAAAAATCATAATTGAGCATGTACTGGATAGTATAAATATGAACAATTGTGGTTATTATTTTGATTGTTCATCACAAATGTAATTACAACAGCTGGCAAACTGAAACCAGATGGGCTTCAGAGATCAGTGTCTGGTTTTAAGGACCGTAGACAAGGTGATCAAGAATCAACATGCCCTTCTAAAGGTCCTACTTCACTTGGACAGAGCCGAACAGTCCCCATGTCACTTATACTATTTGAGGAGGTAAGAGTGGAAGCTGAAACGGATTACATAACACTTCATGATTTGTATATTTGCTGTGTTAAATGATTATAAAAGCATCAGAATTAATGAATAAATTAATTGTCTATTAGTATAAATAACTGGTTTTGCTGATTTAAACTCCTTTTTACTTGTTGACAAGTTTTTAATGTGCTGCCAATGTTAAATGTGTCCCTTAGGTTGATGTCATTTTCCCTGAAGATGTTGGATTTCTTGCAGCTATTAAGACTTTCATGAGCACAACCAAAAGACCAATAATTCTGACAACCAATGGTGAGCAATGCTTTACTGCATAAAATGCACTCAAGCATTTATTTGTTTGTTAAAATGTTTCTTCTTCACAGACCCATCATTTAGTGGAAGACTTAAGGGGCATTTAGATGAAATCCATTTCCAAACTCCTTCACTGGTGAGAAAAACCAATATTTGAAAGCAAATATTATTGTACACCTTTTTATGCCACATACATGGGAAACTTCTGTTCACAATTGCTGTGCATTTGTTTAAATTAGCTGTTATCTGATGGCGTTGTTGTTATTTAAGATAAGTTCATAATTATTTGAAGTAATAATATGATGTATCATTTTAAACTTAGGAAACCATCAGGAGCTATCTGCAGTGTTTGTGTGTGGTGGAGAACATGAGGACTAATCCAGAGGACGTGGCCTTTTTGCTGTGTCAGAATAAGGGGGATATCAGACAGAGTATTCTCCAGCTTCAGCTCTGGGTCTGTAGTGGTGGAGGGAGCACAGAACTACAAATTCTCAAGAACGTACTCCAAGTGAGCCAGACTCATATTTATTTACTAAAGCCTTTACTATAAGTTTTCTGCACATGAAATTATAGAGATGCAAACAGTTGTCAGTCTCTAGAAGTTTTTCGTTTTGCATGATCGTGCGTTAGATCAATGTTGCTTTGTTACGTGTTGCTGCTCTCTTAAATCTTATTAGCAATCTAGAATATTTGATTACAACAGCTTGTGCCCATTCCATGCATCCTCAAAGATTTTTTTCTACTAGTACAGTAACATACTGCACTGTAATACAGTGTATGTACTATGATACACTGAGGGTGTATTATTATTATGGCATTATCAGATTATAATATTTACCTACAAATTGAACTGTGGTTGCAGGGATTAAAGTTCTTTTTCCGTTAATTGCAGCGAGTCTATTATGGAATTCCATCAATTGGAAAAAATGAGGGGAAAAGAAACTTTTAGCGCATTGTTGTTGTTGTTGTTGTACCAAAAATCATCCCCGCCACGGCTGCAGCTTCTCAGTGACAACATAGTGATGCCGCTCGCATCATTCACAGTCGGGTTATTAGCAGAGAACACAGAGCAGAACTTGAATTTCGGCGCGGGATTTGCGGCTATTAATAACAATTCTACTCATTCCAAAGACTATAGAATGCCCTTAAAGGGACTTTCTTATTCCCGCAGGTTCCGCGCTTATAACGTGATGACGGACCACATCATTTGCACGTGCTTTTGAGTCTTGAGAACTCGCACGCTCTTATTTTTTGTGTGCCCACAGATCGCGATAAGGAGAGTGACAACTTTTAATAGTTATTAAGGGAGTTTGCAAATGCGATATTGATTTAATACAACAGTTCAATAAACAAGTACTGCCTGATTTTGCTCTATTTCATCAACAAAAATAGTTCCAAATATAGTAACAGCTCAGCCATCTGGAAGCAAACACAGCTGAGTTTCATTCATTCAATGATGCGTTTCTGAACGAATCTAGCGAGTCAGTGATTCACGATTACCCATTCATAAAGACAGTCACTTGCTTCATTCCTGAATGAATCAGCAGTTTGAACGAATCAATTGAATGAATGATTCAGTAATAAAATTAGTGACTTGCCGCCACCTGCTGGCGGATTTGGTTTAATTTTTAGCGTATAATTTCAGTTATTTTTTTTAATTATTTTTTTTATTGCAAAACTTGTAGAAACATACAGAAACAG
>NW_015512633.1:0-567 GCF_001515645.1 Sinocyclocheilus grahami | reverse complement strand
GAGGGGAAACGAACTTGAGTTTGATTCAATCGAACCAAACAAGACTGGTGTGAATACACCCTTAGTGGGTGGATCTTAACATGAATATGCATCAAATTTGACAACGCTTTATGCTGATAGTGTCGCAGAGCTAGTAAACCACTTGCAGAAATTGATGCATGTAATCTGTTTTATATTCCACAGTGTGGATCCTGGACTGAGCTGGAAAACAGCAGGTATCTGGAGATCCTGGCAGAGAAAATGGGAGCAGGTCTACTGTACTCTAACATCGAAAGTCTCTTTTCTCCACATTTCTCATCTCAATCTTCTTATCAGCAACAGTCAATAAATCTCAAGACAAAAGGAGAAAAGCCAATCAAAGGCTTGATGTTACAGACCTCCACAAATGTACATGAGGTTAGACCAGACAGGCTGTCTACATGCAGAAGAAAAAAACATTTGTTATCTTGTGAGCCAAAACCTTTTTCTTGCCCACATTCAACCCCGCATCTCAAACTTTTCTCTTTGGATGCATCTTATAAGTCCTCAGTCCCTTCAAAACAAACAAAACATTTGGCTTCCGAAACA
>NW_015512632.1:3298-8345 GCF_001515645.1 Sinocyclocheilus grahami | reverse complement strand
AGTAATTATGTCCCCACTGGACATGTTTAACAAATGTTTTTGTCTCGTCGCTCCGGCCGGGACATCAACAGTAAGGTGAGGGGCGTAACATTTCTGTCTCACGCTTGAGGTATTCACTGAGGGAATCACAACGCACTGGATCACAATCAGAGCACACCTCGCTTTTTCAGACCTTATGAGTTTTGTAACAATCGACGTGTTTCAAAAAGGCGGGGCATAGAGGAGAAACAATAATGTACAGTATGTGGAAAATAATGTGTTTTTTTTTACTTTAAACCGCATAAACACATTTCATTACACCAAATACACAAAATAAATGTTCTTTTTAGCAACATCATATGACCCCTTTAAGGCTGGAGAAACAATGACAGTTTTCATTTTGGGTGAACTATCCCTTTAAAAAATACCTTTCTTCCAATTCTTACAGGGCACAGCGAACAAACAAAGGGTTTTGAATATTTTTAAAATCACACCTGTGTTTACAATGGCTGTTTTCCTTTAAAGAAATGTGTTTTTTTTTTCAATCACCTAAAAAGGTTAGATAATAGATAATATAATATTGATGTTATGAAGAAAAAACAGATTTCACTCTGAGCTAAGTAATATTTTGTCCCACTTACGCAATTACTGGACATGATTTAACACACACAAAGCAAATCTCTGGAGAACCGTAAATCACTGGTCATTCTGCAAGTGAAACACTACTGTAAACCACGGGAAAGACAAATAGAGCATAATGTCAGCTGTTGTTGCTTAACCAATACCAATAACAATAGAAGAGATGGACAAATTTTCTATGGTGTTCATAACTATTTGGTACTTCATTCCTTATTGCTAGAAAAAAAAACTCTCAAAAGAGAAATTAAGATAAACTAGAGTATTAGCTATTTATGACTGAACCTTTTTTGTTTTTGTTTTGTTAAAACATAGAATATATTTATGTATTGAATATATATTCTATATATAATACAATACACATTTTGATAAACATTCAGTTTGCTGATATCTGCTTATCACTACCTTGCACTGACAGTTTATTGCCACTAATGTTCCTTGTGTCAATAGAGGCAAAAGGGCAAGATGACAAGGATTTTACAATCCAAAGTACATTAAAACAAAAAAGTAATACACGTCATGATAAACAAGTTTTGATCTCAGCGTTTTAACTCCCAAAACCAACCACCTGAGCACTAATATTATATGTATGTATTTCATATATCTACATTATATATGTACAACAATCAAAAACACTCAAATCGAAAAGAATCAACAACTGTAAATACTTTGGTGCTATTCTCGTCGCAGTCGGACAGGATGTTGATTTCTCTTCTTCGTAAATAACCCTAACCCTTGATTCGACGAGAGTCTCGCGCGATTGCGGCCTCTACAGGCAGACAAGAGCATGACACCATAAGATGAAGAGAAGTACTGGAGGTGAATGGGCTGCAATAAACGAAGCTTTAAAAAAACATTATCACTCAAGGTTTTATAACATGCAAATTAGACAATAGATATGCACAAATAAGAAATATACTACGAAAATGCCACAACTTTAAGTCTAAGTCAAAGAGTAAAAATGCTGAAAGTTTTGAGTGGTTTAGGCGTAGGGTTAGAGTAAGTTTGTACAGTATAAACACCATTATGGAATGTCCCTAAAAAACATGGAAACTAGTGTGTGTGTGTTAAAGGTGATATATTAGTCATTTCATTTGTTGCATAATTTCATTTGCTTATCTTCTATCAGTTGCGTTCCAATATTTATCTGTTGTGGTGATAAATTATAAATATTCACAATTCCCCTTCCACTAACACTGAACAATAACACAAAAGAGAGATTTTGGATTAATTAAAAGGTTTAATTGATTTTTAAGTTCATATAATACATATATCAGCATAACGAAACACAATTCACAACAACAATTTAATGGAAAGAGCTACAAAATTTGGTGAGAAAAATGTTTTTTGTTTTACGTTGTAATACAGGGTTCTTTAGATTACATATTCCTAAGCACAAACCAATCATATCCAGACAGAGGTAAAATAGTTGACGCATTCACATGATTCACACTAGCTGATCATTTTCATATATGTACACAGGCAGCTTATATCTTGCTGAAATGGTGGTATTCTTTAGCTATTGTTCAGAAGATGTCTTCTGTCTCTCCACAAAGTGAAGGTTCACCTGTCTGTCTGGCACAAGCACTGTGCGATTGAGTGACCTAACCTCACCCACAGTTGGATCCGGTCGGATTTCAAACAACTTGATTAGCTGGAATGAAAATATACAATTAGAAAGCACAATTTATAATGTAATATAACTGTTTGGCACAAATTCAAAATTAAACATCTGTCTTTCTTACCCTTGCCAAAGCCAGATGCATCTCCAGTTCAGCAATGCGACGGCCAACACAGCCTCTGACTCCATAGCCAAACGGGATTGACCCAAATGGGTTGGGTCTCGTTCTGCCATCTCTGAGCCAGCGGTCAGGTTTGAACTTCTGTGGCTCTGGGAAGACTTTCTTATCATGGCTAATCGCATAGTGGCACAGAGTGAATGTTGTCTGTTTAAAAACAGCTGATTTAGTGATGCAAATTTCTGAACTGGCAACCATTTTTTCATTCTAACAACATGGAAATGGTTTACCTTTTTAGGGAAAAAATGTCCACCAATGACAACATCATTTTCTGCAATAAGACGAGAATTCATGGGCACCACAGGGTACATCCTGCACATGAAATTACAGAGATTATAATACTCAATGATACACCACTGGTCAAAATTCTTGAATAATTCATGTTTCTGGACGAAGTCTCTTATATACACAGTACACACACATAAAAAAATTATATTCAAATATATTTTAAAATGTAGTTTATTTCTGTGCCTGCAAAGCTACATTTTTAGCAGTCATTTGACACCTCTAGACTTCAGTGTCACAAGATCCTTCAGAAATCATTCTAATATGCTGCTGTGGTGTTTAATTATTATCAATTAATATCAATTAATAATAATGGTTCTAATTATCAATAGTTTTTAAGGCTTAATATTTTTGTGGAACCCATAATACATTTTCGCATAATTCTTTGTGTCATGAACCTAGTCTCTGTGATTCTTATTATCAATAGTTTTTAAGGCTTAATATTTTTGTGGAACTCATAATACATTTTCCTCATAATTCTTTGTGTCATGAATCTAGTCTCCATGGTTCCTCCCACTCACCACCAGAGGGCTTCCTCACCTGAGTATTGACCTTTTTCTTGTCCTGGACTCCATTTCCCATGATCCCCATACATTCCCCGGACTATTCAAACAGCTCACTTACATCCACACCTTGAAAAGTTATGTTTTCACCTGGCTGACATTTCTGAGTATTCCATTGTTTCCTATTGCCTTGCCTGTGTATGACTCTCAACTGTTACCTTGTTTCTGACCCTTGCTGCCTGTCTACTCATCTCTGCCTCAATTGTTTAGATACTGTTTATGATTGTTTGCTGCCTGCCCTGACCCTCTATTTTATCTTGCTCACCCCAAATTTTTAAATGGTAGTGTATTACAGTTTCCACAGAAACATTAGGCTGCACAGCTGTTTTCAATATTGATAACAATAATAAATGTTTCTTGAGCACCAAATCAGTATATGATTGTGATTTCTGAAGTATCATGTGACACTGAAGAAGACTGGCGTAATGGCTGCTGAAAATTCAGCTTCGCTATTAAAGGAATAAATTATATATTAAAATATATTCAACTAGAACCAGTTATTTTTAAATTAGAGTAATATTTCACAATATTTATATTTTTACTGTATTAATAATCAAATAAATGCAGCTTTGGTGAGCATTAGACTTCTTTTAAAAGACTTTTTACTTATTCCAAACATTTGACCAGTAGTGTATAGTATATGCCATAATAAGCATTATTTACCTTAATGTTTCCTTCATGACAGCTTTGAGGTAAGGCATGCTGTTCACTTCCTGTGCTGTTGGGATTCCGTCACCCTTCAAGACTCTGGTTACATCCTGATACAGAGCCTCTTGAGCTTCTGGGTCTCTTGAGAGGAGATACAGCGCCCACAACATAGTGTTGGAGGTCTAGAACATGAAGAGGTAAAACTATCATTTCAAAACTCATATGTATTTTGTTTAAATAGTCAAAGATACATTAAATGTCTATTACTGTGTTCACTCCAGCCAACAGCAGCTCAGAAATATTTCCATAAACGTCTTTACTGCTCATCTTGACATTGGAAAGCAGGTAGGTGAGATACTCCCCAGCAACCTCCTGATTTGCATCCAAGCGCTTCTGAATGGCCTCCATCTTCATGTCAATCATTTTTCTGGCTATGCATAATCCATAAGTACAATACATCATCAAACTGCAAAACATGCCTGTATCTCTTGTAGTCTATCTGAAGAAGATGCGTGAATTAATAAGCTTACCAAATTTGAATATGCCCTCCCAGCCATTAATGTACCACTGCCAAAATGGCAAGTAATTGCGAGTCCAGTTTGGCAGGAACACCACAGGCATGCTGTAGGTGAACATTTGTGCAATAGAATTAATGAAATTTTGTGTCTCGGCAGGAATTTCTTTCTCCAGGCAGCCAATGCGTGTCTCAAACAGAATGGATGAGATCCCTGAATGAGAAAAAGATTAATAAAGAACTTCACAATTTTGTGGGTAAATGGAAAACGTGTTAAAACACTGGTTGGCACATGTGATAAATTGGCATACACATTCATTATAATAATAATATAAAGACTATATTTTGTTTCATAAAATGGATGGATAGTCATGATTTTAGCCATGGTAAAATCTATGATATTTGTTTTATGGCTGATTACTGCCACTTAGTGAACTTTTTCAATGAAATAACTCAATAATAATAAAAACTCTTTCAATACTTTAAACTATTTTATGATGTTAAAAAACCTCCATAATATGTCCATAGTATTTTAATACGTAGGCAAATGTTTAATAAAAACAATAATCCCCACAAGGACAATGTTACGGGGCTGACGAGACGTGAGACTTGCGGATCCATTC
>NW_015512632.1:0-2497 GCF_001515645.1 Sinocyclocheilus grahami | reverse complement strand
TATTGAAATGGCTTGGAAGTTTCCAGCATTCACTTTGTACAAAGGTCCATAAACCTGGTTTTCATATAACTGGAGAGATGAAAACAAGTGGTGAAGAACAAAGAAGATGTGCTAATAAAGAAACATCTGGTTGATTTTGAGATAAATTGCATTGTTTCAGAGCAACATCCGACTGAGATCACAACAAGTATACTGAATTATGTAAAAGTGTTCAATTATACAAGACAGTAGTTTCCTTTCTATTCGATGTCCTTAAAGGTAAAAACAGTGACAGTCTGAGTACATAAAGGGAGGCATAAATCATTTACAGTCACATGATAAACAAACTATAGCTGTGGTATCTCTCTGTACCTGCAGCTCATGCATGCGATTCAGGTACCCTTTAAAGATCAGTGTGTACAGCATCCTAAAGGTTTTGATCTCTGGGAGGTCAGCCACAGTCTTGAGCTTCCTGTGGCTGTCCTGGACAGTGACAGAAGCAGCAGCATTATCCACTGCCCCTCTCCTGATGTCCGTGGCCACTGTCATGTGCCTCAGAAAACCGAATCCGATCCTTCTTTCTGCAGAGCTCACTGCAAAATGAACAGCCATTATGGAAGCGGGGAGAAGAGTGAGGGAAACACACTGATAACATGAGAGGGAGAGGGAGGTGGGGCAAAGCCTCTCTAGTTAACCCTTCACTATCTGCTGTAAAGTAATATTGTGTGTGAATTAATGTTTTTAAAGGTGAAACACCATTATCATGCACATAATGATACGGTAAGAACATTGCCATCAACTAGAAAATGTTCTCCCCTTTAAAAATTCCAAACCTTTGTCTTTCCTCACAAAAAGCTGCTCTTTTTCATACAATGAAAGTGAAGTTGACCACGGCTGACCCTGGTCCCCATACTTTTTTAAATAACAGCAGTGTGAATATTCTGCCATATTTCTCCTTTTGTGTTACACCACAAAATAAGGTCAGGCAGGTTTGGAATTACATTGAGGGTGAGGAAACAATGAAAATGTTCATTTTGGGTGAACTATCCCTTTAACATTCACCTTTCTTCCAATTCCTACAGGGCATAGTGAACAAACGCAAACAAAAGGTTTTGAATCCAGGTTTTCCTTGAAAGAAAATTGCTGTTAAGTACAATTTTTTTCTTTCAATCACCTAAGAAGGTTAGAACGTATATAATATTGATGTTATGAACAAACAAAAAAAAGTTTCGCTCTAAGCAAATATTATGTCTCACTTACACAATTACTGTAAATGAAACGCATGACTGTAAACAATGGGAAAGACAATTAGTGCATGATAAACAGTGCATCGGTTGTTGCAATAACAATAGAAAAAATTCACAAATTTTTCACAAGTTGGATTTTATTACTTCAGTGTGTAGCAAGCCTTTATCCAGGTGTACATTTCAAAGAATGATTCATTCATTCTGTAAATCACTCGCCTGTTGCTCAGTCTGCATCTTACAAAAGTCTGTAATGCCTGTATAGTCTTCACTCCTTCATCTCTGCAATGTTTTTGATGGAGCCAGCCGGGTCTGTCTTATAGAGCATGAAGTGTCCTTGCACCTGAGCGGCGCTGAGTTCTGGGTGTTCTGCCAGCGCTTGCTCGGCAAACCGCTCAGCCTCAACTACAGACTCCTGAGGGTAAAACCTCCGGAACATCTGAGTCAGCTGCCAGTGAGAGCAGTAGCCCACATACTGCTTCAGATCCACACGGCCAGGTCGGACAAGAGCTGGATCAAGTCTTCAGCACACAGAGGAGAAAAAAAGAGAAAGGGAAGAAAAGAAAACAATACCATGTTATAACACAGGAAAACACAGGCGTTCATGACTATTGGGTACTTCATTCATTATTACTGGATTAAAAAACTGCAAAAAGAGATATTTTAAGATAAACTAGAGCATTATCTATTGATGACTGAATTAGATTTTTTTTAAACATATAAAATAAATTTTACATATTAAACATATTATATTAATTTTATATATTAAATATATTGTGTATATATAAAATTCAATTATCTGCTAAAATCTGCTTATCACTACCTTGAACTGTAAAACAGTTTATTACCACTAATCTTCCTTGTGTTAAAAACAAAAAAGTTATGCACAATGAACAAGTTGCAGTATTGAGCTTTACCTCTCAATGAAATTAGTTGTCATAAACACAATTCGGGCCTCTGAAGATGCCACTCCGTCCAGAGCATTCAGAAGTCCACTGAAAGTGAGCCTTCCCATGCCTTGATAGGCCAGCGGATCTGTGGGAACACATGGCAAGGAAGATTAAATGAAATAAACAAGAGCAGAAATATTCCATGGTGCTGTTAATGCCATGGCTAGAGACCAATCTATTATTAGAATTAATCACACGTGATTGTAGTTACATTATATTACAAACAGACAGTGAGAATTCAGAAGCACAAACAGCCTGTGAGACATACTCTCTGTGGGAAGCAGCTCCCGGCTGACGAAGGCTGCATCCACGTCCTCTAGCAGG
>NW_015512631.1:5643-8346 GCF_001515645.1 Sinocyclocheilus grahami | reverse complement strand
TTTTATATGGTTTTATATTCTTCCTGTCCCAGGTCTCCCAGTGTGCCTTATGTTGGATATGGTGGTCACAGCACCAGTTTGTTGAAGCGTCATATTACACATCAGCCCTCAGTCAACGCTGACCCTGCCGCTCAAGAGTTTTAGTTTTCACGGTTATTAATGTATGCAATTTCAGCAATAAAAATTTATATTTTTCTAAAAAGAAAACAAATTAGTTGTTTATTTTAAGAGACTTATTTTATTATCTCTTGTATATTTAGTATTGCTCTGTAATAAAGAAAAATTACTTCTTATCCGATTAATCGATGGAGTAATCTGTAGAATACTCGATTACTAAAATAATCGATAGCTGCAGCCCTAGAACAGATGCTAACTATTCTTAATTGTCATCCGTGATGAGTTTACTTCATGTTTTGGCATGAACTTCATGGTGGTGTGTTTCTAAAGGTGTTTGTGGAGATGTGGCTCTATCACTATTCTCTGGAGATGTACCAGAAGCTGCAGTCTCCTCAGGTGAAGGTAAGAATGTGATCCGGGCCCTCAGACCTACACACTCCCTTCCTCCTCTGCGCACGGCTGGCTGGCTCCAACCCTTCACCCCCGCACTGCATAGGGACTGCTGCACGACACCTACCCTGACTTATGCACTCCCTCTCCCTCTGTGAATGAGACGCATATGCCGTCTACAAATATACCCTTTGTCATTCATAGCTAGTGTGTCAATATTTGCTTTTTTATGATGGGAATTGAAAATATTGGAATTTGATTTTAGAACTATGCTAATATAGATGGCCTCAATGTATGGCTAACAGATATAGTCTAAAAACTACAAAGTTTTGCCCTTTAAAGCTGAATCTGAACTAGTCCTTCACATTTCAACAAATGTTTTATTGCTAGTGCTGTTACACTGCTAATGTTCTGTATTTGACATAAAATGAATATAATTTTTTTTAAATCACATTTTAAGCTATTATTGCTTAAATCAACATGAAATAACTAACTTTCTGAGTTTAGTAGTCATTTTAAAATTGTTCATATAAAATATTTTGATAAAAATAAGTCAGTCATTTCAGTTGTCCCAGCTTATTTCATTTTTAAAGATTTTTGTTGCAAAATTTAATTTTCTTGTGCAATACATGAATATAACATATATATATACAGTGGGGCAAAAAAGTATTTAGTCAGCCACCAATGTATGAATATATATGAATATTAATAAGAATAACAAGGGCTCTGACAAAAACTGCCTTCCCTGGTGTTGGTTGAGTGTAGTACTCCCACAGTAAACTCTTTATTTTTTGGCAAACTCTTTATTTAATGGGTTTACCATTAAAATTAAAACATGGAATAAATAGCGTATTGTGTGATTATTCTTTTAAACAAAAGTTGTATTACTTGTTGTAGTAGTCAGGGGTTAAAGGGGAAAAAAAAACAATTGTCTGAAAATTTTTCCTCGGCCAAACCCCATTCCACAGCCATACCTGTCACACACCCAGTTTAAGAGCAGTGTTTTTCTTCTTGTAATCAAGAGCGCTTGTCCTCCTAATTAAAAAAAAAATTAAGCACCTTCTGATTAATAATAAAAAATTCTGATAAAAAAAATTTGCCTTCCTAATATGAGGTGAAGTGATTTACAGGGGCATTTTCTTTTTACCTTTGCAATGGCATCATTTTCATCTGTAAAGCTTTTTAAAATTTCTATTTAAAACAATATAAGTAGAATAAGACAAATAAATTACCAATCATGAAATTAGTATTAATGAAAAATTAATTTGTACTACAGAGGTGGCACAAAAAGAACACAAAAGTGGCTTGTAGGTACATTTTCAGACATTCAATGAGGCTCAGAGGTGGCATGAGTGCAATTAAATTCATACATATGGAGATTAATGTTTTAAATAACATTTTGAATACAGAAATATTAAATGATTTAAATAACTGCAATTATACCTAAAAATGAAACTGAACCCGCCAGCAGGTGGCGGCAAATCACGGCTTTTATCACTGAATCATTCATTCAATTGATTCGTTTGAACGGCTAATTCATTCAGGAATGAAGCAAGTGACTGTCTTTATGAATGGGTAATCATGAATCACTGACTCACTAGATTCGTTCAAAAACGCACTTTCATTCATGAAAGAAAATCGACAGTGTTTGCTTTTAGAGATGCGCAGCGGCTGAGCGGTTACTTTATTCGGAACTATTTTCGTTGATGAAATAGAGCAAAATCAGGCAGTACGTGTTTATTGAACTGTTGTATTAAATCAATATCATATTTGCAAACTCTTTGAATAATTATTAAAAGCTGTCACTCTCCTTATCGCGATCTGTGGTCGCACAGAAAATGAGAGTTCTCAAGACTCAAAAGTATGTGCAAATGATAAGTTCCGTCATCTGTCATCGCGTTATAAGCGTGGAACTTGCAGGAATGAGTAGAATTATTATTAATAGCCGCAATTCTGTGCCTGAAATTCAAGACCTGCTCTGTGTTCTCTGTGAGCGGCGTTATGTTGTCAGTGAGAAGCTGCAGCCGTGGCGGGGAGGATTTTTGGTGTTCTGACAAATAATGCTACCTATCAGATTATGCTACCAACAAATCGTCAGACCACCGGCAGAACAACAACAATGTGCTACATGTTTCTTTTCCCCTCATTTATTCCAATTGACGGAAATCCATCGTAGCGACGGAAAACTTTCATCCC
>NW_015512631.1:0-5478 GCF_001515645.1 Sinocyclocheilus grahami | reverse complement strand
TACATCATACTGCACCACAGTAATATATTTCTGATAATTTCATTAAGCTAACCCGAATTTATATTTTGACGGGTTGCCATGAGGAACTTGTTTCTGTAGGTCTATGTAAATGATATGAAGATAGTTTTACTCCAATGAAACTGTCAAATGCTCATAAAGTGACTCTTAGAGGGAGTCAGAGCAGTTCTGGAGATGTTGTTCATGTATTTATGTCCTCATGTAGTGATATGTCAGAAGCTGAAATCACCGCAAGCGTCGCACCGCTCGTCTGTGCCTTTTACATACTGAGACACGCAGAACATGCTGGATCCATATTTAAATAGTATTTTTGCGCCTTAATATTTACAGATACTAGTCCATATTGAGACTCTATTTAAGTGTACTGGCCTACTTTTGATTAATTCATCCAAACTTTGACAAATTCCGTGACATTCCGCGTCATACAGTAAATTCCATGACTGGATTCCGTCCGAGAATCGCGGATAGATAATATTGAGGTGTTTTGCAACTTTAGTGTAACGTTAGTGGATTGGGATCTACTGCAAATTAAGCAATGTCTGCTGCTGCCTTACCTTTGAGAGACAACTGATGCATGATCACAGAGTGGTGAGGTCTGGCAGGCTGCATCAGAGCCAAATAGCGCATTTCAAAATTAAGTTATTTTATCGGCGAATCGGTTTTGAAAATGACCGATAATCATAAACATGCGTAATATCGGCGCCGATAATCGGACGACCTCTAATATGGAGGGAAAAAAATTGTAAATTGGTGACTGCTATCAGTGTGTTTCATGGTGAAAACATTAGATGCAGTCTCCTTTTCTGCTTTTATAAGCTCCATTTGGTTTTATTTGAAATCATAGAGATTAGATAAAGCTAAAGCCGAAGGTAATATAACATACTTCATCAAACAGACAATTCTCTTGTGAATCAAGGGCCAGATTAAAAATGATGTTCCTTGGTTGCCTTGACTACGTTTTCCAGGCTTCCTGAGGCAATCCAATTCTACAGTTTTCTGTAGTTTATACTCTAGTTAGCATCATTCCAAAATTAGTTTTACTTTATAAAATGTCAGTAACAGAAAAGCAGTTAGACACCATTTTCTCTGTAATTTTTTTAAGAATATATCCTTTGGTGATATTTCAGTTAGAAAATCAAACCATGTCACATTACACTAGAGTTTGCAATTTTTGCGAAAAGGACAACTGCATCATCTTCATATTCATTGCATTTCTCTTTTGTGGTCAATATCGATTTGTTTCTTTCTTTCCTTTTGCACACCCCCATTTTGGTCCCGATGTCCAACTATTTTTCTTGGATTGCACTCTGTCCATTTTTTCCTTTCTATTTTTATGTTCACTGCCCTGCTCCCCTCTCCCCTTTTCTTCCTTTCCTTCCCCCACTGTGTTCCTCTCTTCCCTCTCCTCTCCCCTCCCCTCCACCCGTTTGTGATGGGTCCTTCAGCTGGCGTTGTTGCAGTACCGCCTCAGTATGTCCAGCATGCTGTGCCAACCCCCCGCCCCATCAGGCTCTGGGACCCTCCACACATACCAAGTACTTTTACCTTTTCATTCAGTTCCACGGGCTTCCTGGAGGTAACCTAAAATTAGATAGGAGTTAGACTAGGGGTTGATTTTAACATTAATGGTTTAGGCCAGTCTTAAGTTGGGAGATTTGGTCTGATTATAATGTGTGATTGAATTTATGTGACTAATAATTAGTCTTGTGATTTACTAAATTATTAGAATATATTGTGATGTTCAGAGCTTGTAGTGAGAAATGCGTCTCTTTTTTTAAAGCATGTCTTTTTTATGGAGATTTTAACCAATTTTATTTGATTTGCTGTTTTTATTTATCTGTATCTTTTTGGGTTGTTTGTTTTTGTGCCTTCAACTATGCAAACACTACTACACTACACAGAATATTCAGATTGCTCAGACATCTTTTGTTTTATTGTTTTCAAAAATACCTTGTTTCAACTATATATGTGAAACCCTAAGTAAGATGGTTTTGATAACGTATTTCACTGTGGATGCCATGTAAGGGGTTGTTGTCAGTCTGTATATGCTGCCTGTTTACACCTGGTATTGTCATCCATCTCAGATGATCCCATCAAAAGTGGATAGACGAGACGGATGACATTTACACCTCGTAGTAACAGACGTCATGAATGCGTTTAGTGTGGCCACTTCTGGGGGTTTTTTTCTTCTTTTTGTGAGTTTTTTTTTTTTTTTTTAAACCAGTTTATGAAATTAAGAACATTGAGAATTACCAGTACTACTCTATAGAAATCAATGGATTTAATTAAGCTCCTTAAATTAACCTCTCTGTTACTGCATGTAAATGTCAGACAAACTGGTTAATACCAGGTAGAAATGGGTTCTCGGATGGTAAAAATCTGACCTGTGTTTGGATGATGTCTTAGGAGCCCTTCACGCCTTCGGAGGAGCACGTCCTTGTTGTGCGTCTTCTGGTCAAGCATCTGCACGCCTTTTCCAGCAGTCTGAAGCAGGAGTCAATCTTCTCCTCACCCTCTGCCCACTCCCACAGCAGTCCTCTGGAAGAGCTCAAGCGGTGGGTTTTTACAGCCTGCAAGCCTCTGTCAACTCATCCAGATAATCAGGCTATAGAACTAAAACATCTGTAAATCTAAGCTGGCATGTCATAAAGAGGAGCTATTCGCCTGATCAGGGGCTGGGGACTTGATTAAGCTGTCTTCTGTTTTACTGCTCTGTCAATAAGCCTCCACTCTCTGTCTTTCTTAGTGTGGTGGTACAGAGGTTTGTTCAGCAAAAGCTGTATGTCTTCCTACAACACTGTTTTGGTCACTGGCCTTTGGACGCCTCATTCAGAGCGGTAAATGTCCTTGAGTGCACACTGATGTTTGGAGCCTACTTTTCAGTAAACATTATGCACTGTTCAAAACGTAGTGAAGGCTATGATGCTAAATGGATGTATTTTAAAGTAATATGTTTGTTTTGTCGTTTAGGTACTAGAGACATGGCTTAGTTACATCCAGCCCTGGAGATACACTGGAGAAAAAAACAACACACAAGCAGACGGACAAAACAGAACTGTTCTCGATAAATGGTATTTTTATATATTGGGTGCTTGTTAAAACTGTTCAAAAGTTTGGGGTTGGTGAGAGAGAGAGAGATATATATATGAATACTTTTATTCATCAAGGATGCATTAAATTTATCAAAAGTGACGGTACAAACATTTAGAATTTGACTAAAGGTTTCTATTTCAAATAAATGCTGTTAAAATTATTTTTACACACACACACACATATATATATATATATATATATATATATATATAAATAAATAAACATTTTAATAGTAGTGTACATCAAATGTTGTTTCACAGAGAGCATTGAATGTGTTTTGGCAGTTTGTGACGTTCAGATCAGTGCTTACCAACTGGGTCTTTGTCATTTACAGGGCCTCATTTGTGCAGGAGAATTTGCTTGTGTACACAAAGCTTTTCCAGGGCTTCTTGAATCGAGCCATGCGCACAGACTTGGTCAATGCCAAAAACGCCCTGATGGTCTTTAGGGTCGCCAAAGTCTTTGTTCAACCAAACCTGTCAGAGATGATCCAGAAGGGTATGTGTGAGAGATTTTTTTATATGATATGATATATTGCTTTATTATGAGCAAATCATTGAGAATTTGTATCTCCAGCTGAGCAATTGTTCTTGGAGCCAGAGCATGCCATCCTGCAACGACAGAACCGTGTTTTCCTGACACCTTCACATGGTGGCAGCTTCCTTTCTTCCCGCCAGCCAATGGGGACAGACAGCGTCTTCAAAGTCAAAAGTCATGTTTACAGCCTGGAAGGGCAGGAATGCCAGTACAACCTGATGTTTGGTCCTGATCTACGGAAGAATGTAAGCTGACAATTAATGCTAGTTCTAATTAGTGCTAAAATCAATGTTGGATGCATGTGATGAGCAGTCATGTGATCATGAATGGTGTGAAAACAGATAAGGATATTATAGACCATGATTCCTTCTGTCAATTCCAGGTGCTGTGTGAGAGATTTTTTTATATGATATGATATATTGCTTTATTATGAGCAAATCATTGAGAATTTGTATCTCCAGCTGAGCAATTGTTCTTGGAGCCAGAGCATGCCATCCTGCAACGACAGAACCGTGTTTTCCTGACACCTTCACATGGTGGCAGCTTCCTTTCTTCCCGCCAGCCAATGGGGACAGACAGCGTCTTCAAAGTCAAAAGTCATGTTTACAGCCTGGAAGGGCAGGAATGCCAGTACAACCTGATGTTTGGTCCTGATCTACGGAAGAATGTAAGCTGACAATTAATGCTAGTTCTAATTAGTGCTAAAATCAATGTTGGATGCATGTGATGAGCAGTCATGTGATCATGAATGGTGTGAAAACAGATAAGGATATTATAGACCATGATTCCTTCTGTCAATTCCAGGTGCTAAAGCTCATCCAGATTATCGCCCAAGCCCGACAGACGGCTAAACGGATATCGGATCATTCCACGGAAATGGCTGCAAACAACTCTTTTCTCTCATGGTTTAGCGTTGGTTCCTCGGATCATAACAACACTTTTAACGGAGGAGAGATGGATGATATGGGAGAGGGTGTGAAGAAAACCCATGAGTTCCTGGACAAAGCACTGGACTACCTCTGTCAGATATTCCGGGTCAGTCTATAACTGCTTTTATTAAAGATGAGTGTCATAAGCTACCGTTCAAAAGTTTGGGGTCAGTTAAAATTTCTTAAAGGGGTGGTTCACTGGTTTTTTTTCTAGGCTTGATTGTGTTTATGGGGGGCAGTGTAACATATTAATGCTTTGTTTAAAAAAAAAAAAAAAACATTATTTTTCACATAATTTACCTTAATTCCATACCGATCTGTCCCTTCTCTGAGAAACGGGCTGATCTTTTCCTGTTCTCTTATGAAGCCCCGCCCTCAGAAATAGGCGATGGGCTCTGATTGGTTAACTAGCCCAGTGTGTTGTGATTGGCTAAACCGCCTCTAGTGCTCGTCTAAACGTCCTGTCCCTCACCTCAGCGGCATGTGCTCCAGTTGTATTGTAAACAACGGCGTCTTTAATATCGCTTATCAGTTTGAGCCCGATTGAGATGCAGAGGATATTATTGAAGAGGATCGTGCAGAACCGGTGCAAGCACGGCTTTTAATGTTAGGCCTATGTTTTTTGTTTGTTGTTGTCTCATACTTTTAGATATGCTGTTATTTGTAAATTCTACTGCTTATGTTAGCTTTTAAAATACGGTTTTATCCTGATTAAAGCTTTAATACAGTACGGCAACTGCACGTGCGTCCATGCATAATGCTTCTCATAGATATGTGTAAATAAGTGTATAATTGGAACAGTTCATTGTTGGAGCTGAGCTGAATGAGCAAGAGAGAGAGATGCAGAACAGGGGGTCGCGAGGAACAGTATTAAGAACCGCTGCTTTAGAACATTGATTTT
>NW_015512630.1:7160-8356 GCF_001515645.1 Sinocyclocheilus grahami | reverse complement strand
TTCCCCAACACGTGAATGCAGCGTGATCTGAATGCAGGGAAATAGGTGCAAGTGAATCACCGTCATTTAGAAATGAGATCGCATTTCTGTATGAATCGAGATCATGTTTTTTTTTTTTATGAATCGTGCAGCCCTCCTCTACAGTGTTTCTATGAGAGGAACTCTACGGCGGGACCAAGCTGAGGAGATCCTACTCTTGAGCTGCTCTACCCACCGTGGCACAAGAGTTCTGGAGACTCTGCGGTGGGAGCTGAACGGCCCAGAATACCTTTTACCAGAACACCTGAGAACCAGCAAAAAACACCCTGAACTTCAATTGCACTTCGATATACAGTATAGGTGAACATCCCCAAAAAAATAAAAAATACCACCAACAAATAAATATATTTATATATTTTAAATTAAATATATTTAATTATACAAAATATCTTAAATTATATTTAATTATATTGTGATTTAATTATATTATAATTAATATATTTGTATTATTATTATTATATTAGAAGACATTTCCTCCCTAATTTCTACTACTAAAGTACCTTTTTTTTGTAATTCTTATTAATCTTAGTGCTACTTTTTAGATTCTCATCCAAGTAGTTAATACATTAATGTACAGTAATTACTTTAACAAGAATTACCATCATTTTTATATAGTAATTAATCATAAAGGCTAAGGATAAAACATTACCACAATTTTTTTGTAAATAGAAATGTAAAAAATACATTTAAATGATTTAACATGAAATAAAATATTTAATAAAAATGAAATAAATACTAAAAATAAAATATTAATAATACAAAAATAATACTGATTACAATCAGCATGACATAATTCATATAACCCTATTTACTTCCATAATCTGACTCTAGTGAATGAAACAAGAGATTCAATTAAATAGAGCACAAAAAATAATTGTCAATCAGTATTTTGTCTTGTTTTCCACAAAAAATTAAACAAAAAAATGAAATACTTATCTAAAAAACAGCTCTCTAGCTTGCTTTCAAATCAAGTTTATTATGAATACTGTAGTATATTACAAATATTGTTGTTTATTTACATTAAATAAAAATTATACATATTAATCTTAATGTAATTTTTAGATTCTAAATTAGATTCTAAGTATCAATTCCAATTGAATTATCATAAAGGGAGTAAAAACAATCATGATCTATAAATGGTAAAAAAAATAAAAAAA
>NW_015512630.1:4163-6130 GCF_001515645.1 Sinocyclocheilus grahami | reverse complement strand
AAATAAAATAAAACAAATAATAGATGAAAAACTTGAAATGAAAATTTGAAATTTTGCCTTGGCAACTAAAAAAGAAAAGAAAAACAAGTTTAAGGTGAAGTGCTAAAATTAGTAAGTATTAAATGAGTATTAAAATAAATAAACTTAATAATAAAAAAAGCATATAACAAAATTACTAAAACTAAAATTAAAATGAACACTGAAAATATTAAAAAGCTAATTCAAAATATTAATAAATAATACTAAAATAATACTGATTACAATCAGCATGACATAATTCATAACCCAATTTACTTCCATAATCTGACATACTAGTGAGCGAAACAAGAGATTCAATTAAATCAAGCACAAAAACAAAATAGTAAACACTGCAAAAAAATATTTTGTCAATCAGTATTTTGTCTTGTTTTCCAAAAAAATTTAAATGAAAAAATAAAATACTTATCTAAAAAAACAGCTTTCTAGCTTGCTTTCAAATCAAGTTTATTATTAATACTGTAGTATATTACAAAAAGGCATATCGTTGGCTCTAGGACTAATTGCTTTAGTTCCTCTTTTGTAAGTTGCTTTGAATAAAAGCATCTGCTAAATATATAATGTAAATGTAAACATCCTTTAAACAAGGTCAATTTACTTTAAACAAGAAATAAAAACTAATAAATAAAATAAAAATGAAATGTAACATGTTTTCAGAGAATTCATCTTGAAAGAGTAATATTTTCTATCTTCCTCCATTGGCATAATTAGTGAATTTAGAGATGTGGTGCAAAATGATCAAGTATAACTGACGATAGAACCTCTCTAAACAATTATGCAACTACTAAATCTATCTCGCTTAAGGATATTTAGATATTTTACTTGCAAACAAGGGGGTTGACATGTTAAGCATGTGCATTGACTCACTGGGCTGACTTTCGCTCTCGCTGTTGTGGCGTGAGCTGGTGGACTCCGAGTTGAGGCTGAGCGTGCTGGGCACTGATGACAGTTCGCTGGGTAGCGGAGCATCCACTTCATCAGGGACGACAGGCCACTGCTGCCTGCGGCTGTGCCGAACGGAGTCCCATCCCAAAGCCTTCAGCACATCACTGCCCTGCCGTGTGCGGCTGATCACGCCCAGCACATACACACACGTACTGCACAGACAGCACTGCTTGTTATTTACTGGATATATGCTGCAGGTTTATTGCTATTTGGACTACTATTATTTAAGTTATCTGTCCACATACAGTCAAACTTGGAACACTCTGGCAAATCAAAAATATACTGAGAGTGTCAAAGCAAAAGGAAGACGAAGGTTTAAAAGTGCTCAACTTCGTAAAGCATAAAAAATGTTGCTGTTTGACTTGACTTGACAAAGTTCAAATTATCCATTTGAAATGAGACAATGTTTCAGGAATTTCTGGTTAAACACTACAGTGCAAGAGTTTGGGGTCAGCATGATTTTTTTAATGTTCCTGAAAGGTCTCTTATGCTCACCAAGGTTGCATTTATTTGAGTGAAAATACAGTAAAAACAGTGAAATATTACTACAATTTAAAAGAAGCGTTTACGATTGGAATACATTTTAAATTGTAATTTATTCCTGTTATGCAAAGCTGAATTTTCAGCATCATTACGCCAGTCTTCAATGTCACATGATCCTTCAGAAATCATTCTAATATGCTAAAATATTTTTGTGGAAACGGATTTATTTTTCAGGATTCTGTGCTGAACAGAACATTCAAAAGAACAGCATTTATTTGAAATAGAATTATAAATGTCTTTACGGTTACTTTTGATCAATTTAATGGATCCACACTGAACAAAAGTATCAATTTCTTAACAAAAAAAAATCTTACTGATCTCAAACTGCATGTAAACACTGTTTTTTACATCAAGCTAGCAGACACATTTTAGCAAGTCGTGACCTTGAAAGATCTTACAGAATGAATATACAGTGGGGCAAAAAAGTATTTAGTCAGCCACCA
>NW_015512630.1:0-496 GCF_001515645.1 Sinocyclocheilus grahami | reverse complement strand
TTATTTTTCTATTCCTCATTGAGTCTCTTTCTTCTGCTGGACATGAAAGAAAACATTCTGAAGAATGTTGTTAACCACACAGTTGATGGTAGCCATTGACTTCCATAGTATTTTTTTCTATACTATGCAAGTCAATGGCAACCATCAATTGTTCTTCAGAATATCTTCAGAATATCAGAAACGCATACAGATTTGGAACAACTTGAGGATGAGTAAATGATGACAATTTTCATTTCGGGTGAACTATCCCTTTAAGTATGCGCAATAGTATTAGTAATTTGCTAATATATTAATAACTGACTTCTTTAATCACAAGCCCTTTATCAAGGAGTGCTAAGACCTTTGGTTGCTGCGGCGGACGTAGTTGTCTCCATTAACAGGTTTGCGGTATGTTGTAAGAGCTTCATTCAACTGCTCCTCAATCATGTCCACATACTTCAGATTATACTCCTGCAAAAACACACACGGCTCAATACATCTACATTCAAGAGAAACA
>NW_015512629.1:7600-8367 GCF_001515645.1 Sinocyclocheilus grahami | reverse complement strand
AATGCACAATGACCAAATCCCGTTGCTGAATTGTGGCCTCTTAGTACACAATAACCTGTCTTCACCCTAATTACTCCTTGAACGTGAATTCAAGTATGTTTGGATCCATATGGGTGATCCTGAGGCAGCAGAACACAGAGATTAGACACTAGAGACCAGAAGAATATAGTGCTTGTGTTTTTGTGAATGAGGACAGTATTATTCAGTCTTCACAGATTGGCAAAGGGACGGACAAAACCAGCAGACCTCATGAGACCCTAAGACTCATTAAAAGTCACAACATCACAGGCTGCGTTTAAACATCAGGAGGGCAGCTTGGGTGAACAGCGGCCTTGATTAGATGTCATATTCATGTCGTAATCCAACACCCTGCCTTAGAGGTCACAGGGTGACGGTCTTATTTCAATCGGGGCTCTCGAGCAAACATAAGCAGGTCTGTACTGAGTATAGTCAGCCCACACCATTCTGCTCTCCTCTCTGAACTTCTCATCATTGAGATCCATAATGAAATTGGACAGGCGTGATTGGTGTTTTCTGTATCCCATCGTCCAATTCACCAGATGAGATTAGGCCAATTCCAGGCAGATGGGCTTTCCATTGCCTCAGTGTCTCAGGGGCGCAGCAGAGCCCCTGTCCTTTGGGCTTTTCCTGTCAGGGAGACTGTTTACTATTGCATCACACAGACTGAGGCCAGACAGGAAATGCTCCTCGACTGGTTTAGAGACACAGGAAATGTGAAGCTTGTCAAAAACAAGTAGGTGGAAGAA
>NW_015512629.1:6979-7590 GCF_001515645.1 Sinocyclocheilus grahami | reverse complement strand
GAAGATCAAATTACTTGATGTACTAATAAGCAAAGTGGTCCTTTCTTCTCCTCCCTCACTGTCTCTTTCTCTCTTGGCTTGTGGGCCATCTGTCGATTTCTTAAGGAAACTTCTTGCATATTTTCCAATTATTGCAAACTGTCTTATATAAGATGTACATAAGGTTTAATCAACATTTATGGACGATCATTGAAGCGGTGAGTCAGGGACCAGATGATCACTCTGTATTGGCCATATTTCATGGGCTGATATGTACAAACACACACGCACACTTTTATCTTTTTAACAAATCTCAATTGTCCTCCTCTGGACACAATAAATGCTGAGAGACACAAAATGTTAAGTGAATTAGCAGTGACGGGCAGGATGGGAAATGCTGTATAAACACACAGTCACATAGTCACTGAAAAAAAGAATAAAATGTTGATCTTGAGATTTTAAGAATCATTATCAGGAATGTTGAAGTGAAGATTGTGATTAATCATAAAATCAATATTTTTTTTAGTTTAGGGAACAATTCTCACTATTAACTATTGCTTGTTAGCATGCATATTACTAGCATAGTAGCTGTTTATTAGTACTTATAAAGCACATATTCTGCATCCCTAATC
>NW_015512629.1:4448-5819 GCF_001515645.1 Sinocyclocheilus grahami | reverse complement strand
GTCACTGACCTCTGGCACAGCCGCACCCCAGCAGCTAACCTGCTTAACATTCATTACGAAAACCTGGGCAGATGCTCCGATTTCAGGCCTGCTTTCGCCTTCTCTCTTGTCCCTGCTTCCTCATCCTCTCAACATGGGGTCAATTTGAAGTGCTTTTTCATTTCTAAAGCAGAGATCAGAGATCCACTGACAGGCCGAGCTTAATGTTATCCATGCTAAAGGGTTTTGAAGAACCCTGGTGTGGCTGAGACTCACCGTATTTCTCCAGCACTGGGGTCTGGAGCTCAGATGCCAGGCCTTGCTGTTGATACATCTCCCAGGGTGACTGAAAAAAGGCAGAGTGCCTCTGACAGAATGAGGTTTCCAGCTGTAAATGTGCCTTTTAGGTCCATTCTCAGTAGTCAACATGCTAGGTATTCTGTAACACAACCTTTTTAATCTGAAACTTCAAGTTTTTGGTGGTTATTTGGACAGAATGAGTTGTCTAGGCTTCTGTTGTCCTCGTAATCCAGACAATTTGGTCTTGCTCTCTGGAATGAAACACTTGAGAGCTCATTGCTTCTGTTAATGATTATACTAAACCAGTCAGATGAGTCATCTTTATCGAAAATTAAGAAATTTACACACACAAGCCCAAAACAGTGGATGGCAGCGGTAGACAAAGGGCTTTTCAGAGCGTGGAAAGAATAGGCAAGGATCAGGTTCTTTCCTGCTACATGCATAAATCTGCCGTCGTGCTTAATTACATTACTGAGGATTTACAGAGTCGTTTTAAGGAAACCACACACACTATCAGTCCCACAAATCAAAGCTCATTAGTGGGAATGTGTGCGAGTGTGTGTTTCCCCTCGTGCATGTCAGTGGGACTGCTGTCTATCTGCCGTTTTAATCATATCTCATTAGTGTGAGAGGATTTCAAGGATTGAAGTTGTCTTATGCTCGTTCGCTCTTCAGCTGGGGCCAGATATTCAGGAGAAATATTAACCAAACGACTAATGTGAGCTTGTTCCCTTGGTGACTACTAGAAATGTCAACAGACATACAAACTTTTCTGGTTTTGGTTGGGTATTCAAGAAATAGAGAATATCAACAGGAAAACAATCAGAATGAGGGTCAATGATACATTATGTGTCCATGATTAATAAATAGAAAAATATTTTTAAAATCTAGTTTAAAGCCAAAGTTCTTAGACATGTACTGTTTGGATTCATGTGGATTTCTTTGGTCACACTTTATTTTAAGGTCCAATTCGCACTATTAACAAACAATTAACTACGACTTTTGCCTCAATAAACTCCCAATTTACTGTTTATTAATAGTTAGTATAGTTGGGTTACACTTTATTTTAAGGTGTCCTTGTTACAGTGTAAT
>NW_015512629.1:2501-2805 GCF_001515645.1 Sinocyclocheilus grahami | reverse complement strand
TGGTGGCTGACTAAATACTTTTTTCCCCCACTGTATATATACAGTATATAGTAGAGTGTATGATCCTGTTTTAAGATCTTTCTATTATGCACAACAGAGATTGTTGCAAGGCATTCTGGGTAATCCAGATGCAACAAAGCCAGTTGCTAAGGCACGCACAGAAAAATGCTTTGTCAGAGAAATGTTTCTTAGAGAGAAAAGCTGTGTTTAGCTATTTAATGGCTCAGAGTGATATAGTTGTTGCCCTTCGCTTGCAGATATATAGCCTACACTCTTAAAAATAAAGGTGCTTCAAAAGGTTCTT
>NW_015512629.1:0-550 GCF_001515645.1 Sinocyclocheilus grahami | reverse complement strand
TTTTTTTTTTCTTCCAGAAAACACTTTCCTTGCTGAATGGGCACCTATTAGTGACTCCATTATGGAGGCAGAGCACTTCAATGGCTCCTGGCTGTGAGGCTGTATGGCAAAGCCTCAAGCTCAGCGTAGCCCACCCCGAACAGCCTCCCGCAGTCCACACTCACTGTATTGATAGGTAGACACAGTGTGGAGTTGGTTGATGAGTGCGAATTGGGAGGGGTTGGGAAAGGGGGCCTCATCCTCCTTTTTTTGTGATCTCCAGGTGCTTTGGGAGAAAGTGTGGCTTTGAAAGAGGAGAGCGAAAGTAGAAAAAAAGTTAGAGGTTGTGCATTGTGCTGTGCTTTCCACACTAGTCATTTAAATCCAGAATGCAATGTTCAACATGCATTAGCTGATCTCCATAATAATCCCTCCCAACCCCGCTGTACACACTCACATACACATATACAACACTTCCCAGCCCCCTTGACCAAATGCATGATTGACCTGAGGTAATGCACATTATGCACTGCATTAAAAGAAGGCAACTCCTAGATTACTAGTAGATAAC
>NW_015512628.1:7667-8364 GCF_001515645.1 Sinocyclocheilus grahami | reverse complement strand
GTGTGTGTGTGTGTGTGTCAGTCCATCAATTTCTAACTTGCTAAGTTTGGAACAAGGCTAATGTTAATTCAGTACTGTTAAATAGCCGTTAAAGAATTAACTTCATAGTTACTAACTAGATCACCACAGAAATGAATCCCTATAAAGAATTTAATAAGGAAACATGGATTTTTACCAAGTTTCCTCAATAAACTCATAGTATTAATGCTAATTCAACAAATTCCCCATGTGAACGGAACAAACCTCACTTGGTGGACTGCAGCTCTACCTAATTAATTTAATCCGCCTTTATTAAAAAGGCAAAGCTTTCAAAATGTTCTCAACACTCCAAGGAAATGAGAGCAAACAATGCTGTTCCTCTAATGTTGCAAAGTTAAAAGACTTTGACGACATAATCAAACAGCATTCTGTATTTTTCCAAGTCATCAGGAGGTCAGAATGCTCAAGTGAATGAACAGTCACCCAGATACATCCATATTTTAATACCTGAGTATGGAGAAATGGAAATATGACTTACTTTCTTCTGTTAAACATTAAAAGAAGATTCAAAACCACACTGGACCCCCTTGACATTCATTGTATGCACATTTTTTTAAAAATCTGAATTTCACAAAAGAAAGTTATACTGACATATGGGTGAGTAGTTTTTCTTTTTTTGGGGGGGGGTGAACTCATGCATTAAGATTATATAATTTTC
>NW_015512628.1:5293-6046 GCF_001515645.1 Sinocyclocheilus grahami | reverse complement strand
TAATATTGTACAATATTATTACAATTTAAAATAACTGTTTTCTATATTAATACTTGTTAAAATGTAATTTATTTCTGTCATGGAAATGCTGAATTTTCAGCAGCTATTACTCCAGTATTCAGTGTAAAATTATCCTTTAGATCTCAGTCTAATGTGCTGATATGCTGTTCAATAAACATTTCTTAATATTATCAATGTAGAAAACAGTTGAACTATTTAATATTTTTTTGGAAACTGTGCTACATTGTTTTTTCAGGATTCTTTGATTACTAGAAAAGAAAAGCTTTAATGTGTCCTTGCTGAATAAAAGCATTAATTTCTTTCAAACAATTCTTACTGACCCCAAACTTTTGAATGGTAGTGTCTCTACAGCCTTTCATGACTTAAAATTACAATGACTTGAAAATATACAAGAGAAGTTCAAGACTTCAAGAGACTCACAAAGAATAAGATATTAAAAGCACAAATAAGGCAAGCAGAACAAAAACATCAGCTCTGTTTGACCAGAGCCTCATGGTGGTTTGATGTTACTCACAAGTGTCTCAAATGTTGTGACAATGTGAAAGCAGCATTAACCGTGGCGTGGCAGAAGCAAAACACAAACTGAGAGAATGTTATATTGATGGATGGATGAAGTGACAGGACACAGTAGGTGTAAACACACACATACAGTCTCTTTCTCTTCCCTCTCCGGCTTTGACACATAAAGTATGTCAGATGACTGAGAGAGTGTGTCGATGTGTTGCAATGAAC
>NW_015512628.1:3083-3669 GCF_001515645.1 Sinocyclocheilus grahami | reverse complement strand
AGCCCCATGAGGACGCTAGACAAACAGCGCGGGCGAAATTGAAACGGCACCGTTTCGCTCAATAGACGGCACGGCTGTGAAATGACATGATAAAGGGGGATAGGACGACTCTTGTGACTGCTTGGCAGAAACAGATAGCATGCTAACAATGTTGATTTCCTGTCCCTCTCTGCAGCACTATGTCAGCACATTTGTTGGTCCTGCCTCTAATTAAAACTTAGCCGTCAGTAAAGACCTAGTGCTTGTTTACCCCTATTGAAATTAGCAGCCCTGCCGCCCAGGGGACCGTACGTCATGGACACAATTAGCCGACACAGGTCCAATTAGGAGCCTGTTTAACGCTAACAGCATTGAGCTTCTCTGATACGCTGGCTCTAAGAACAAGCGTTCTAGTGAGTCACTAGAGAATAAAAAGACACTAGAAAAGAGAGTCTGCTCATAGTGCGCTGGAGTTTGGGTATGTGCTAGTGCTAAAATGAGCATGAGTGAATTTGTATGAAATAGAAACATTGTGCATGTCTTCAGCATGTGTATTTTAAGACATATTGTAAGGCAAATCCTCGATAGCACACCTCTGCAATATGGC
>NW_015512628.1:0-1808 GCF_001515645.1 Sinocyclocheilus grahami | reverse complement strand
CCCTGCCAGTACGAGACTCGAACTCACAACCTTTGGGTTACGAGTCCGACTCTGTAACCATTACACGACTTTCCCCGTATGCAATATGGTGTGCAATGTCATGTGTTGTTCATTCCTTTAAGAATTAAATATCATAACACTTATGGTGGTATAATATAATAAATGTGCAAACAATGAGCATAATAATTTCTAATCCATCTGACAAGTACAGAATTAGAAACAAAGAAATGCTCAGGAGTTAAATACATGAATCTAATTTTCCTTTAGAAGGAAATGTAACGATGCATTTTGGGCATTTACGGTATTTGATGCCAGAGTTCAGTACTATTCAAAAAACAGACATAGTACTTAAGAAACTCGAAAATGAGCTCTGAATACCCATGAGCCAGTTATCATTTTATAACAATACACTCATATATGCAATTAGAACATTTCTAATGCTATATAATTGTTTTTTAAGGCAAGGCTGGCTGCTTTAAGCAATCTAGTTAGCTTGGAAACCTCCTCTGGTTTAGTAGTAATGAGGGGAAATCACAAAAGCCTCTAATTTTCTCCCAGCAGGTCAATACACAATCAATAACTCCCCTCTGGACTCACAAACTTCCAATTAAGCAGAATGGAGGTAAAGTCTGCTGGGGCTCAATTCTTACTAGCTGATTTTAGACCTCCAACCAGGTAGCATAGAACTAATACACAGTAAGAGAAATTCTCCAGGGTCAAAATATAAAGAAAACACAGAGAACTGATGATATGGCACAAAGCAAGCTGGATGTTCACTCTGTAGCTTTGCAAAGTCTCACTCATTTTAGCAGATTAGTTTGCAATTTAAAAAATCAATTAATTTAATGAAGCAAAAAAGATTCAGATTCATGCGAATCATGACTCATAAGTGTTCCTAGAAGACCCTGAACAACATGTTCTTTTTTTGTTTATAATTACAGCTCCCTAGAGTTATAGCCCAACATACATCCTTACAGTCAAGTGATTCATAAGCCCTTTGCAAATCAGTTGGAATTAATCATTAAAAGGAAGAGGTTTATAATTGAAATATTTGTTAGTGAATGAGACATTAGATATGTTCAAAATGGGAAACAACATAGTACACAGTGCTATATGTACAACACAGCCATCAAGACCAGCTCAAACAGTAAAATACTCAAAACCTGTTAAAAATAAAATAAAATAAAATAAAATCCCCATTGGTGTTCTCAAATTAATATAGGAACAAATAAAATAAGACTGCTTTAAAAGCTGCATGTGTTTTCAATTTTCACTGATCAAAAAAAAGCCCACCAATGACATTCCAGTATTCTGAAATACTCATTTCTATAAAATGGGCAAATGCTCATTGCATAAAAGTGCATGAAAGCAAAGGTCACCAAAAAAAGTCTTTCTGACTTATGATGTGAGAATGATAAGGCATATAGGTCATATTTCTCTTTTTACGTTCATTCTTCCGAACACCTTCATTTTCTCTTTGGATTTGTTAAAATCGTGTGAGCAGTACTTTAACACAAGTAAGCAAGCAAGCATGAGAAATAGTGTTTTTGATAGGAAAATCAAGAAAAATATACAAATATAAATGAGTTAAAAAGAACTGCAGCTGACTATCAACTTGTTTGTCTCATGCTGTGCAAAAATCAGAGCACTTTTGAAGAACTTGGTGTTTCACGCTGGGCAGCAGATTAAAAGTAAAGATCAATGCGGCTTCAGTTTAAGATGTTTGCGCAGGAACTAGACTGATAGAACTGATTTGCATGAACATTCAAAATGCAAGCATAAATATTTAAAACATGCTGCAAGTGTAC
>NW_015512627.1:7091-8378 GCF_001515645.1 Sinocyclocheilus grahami | reverse complement strand
ACAATATTACTGTTTTACTGTACTTTTGATCAAATAAATGCAGCTGTTGTGAGCAGTAGAGACTTCGTCTTACTGACTCCAAACTTTTGAACGGTAGTCTAACTTGTCTAAAAAACCAAGTATGAATGGATTCTGTAGCTGAGAAGAAAAATCAAAACAATGCTGCCTTGAAAATGTGTTCTGTTGCTTTGCTGACATTTTCAATATCATCCAAAAACAGCACAACAAATAACTGCAGCTCAATATCAAACAGGATTTCAATTCATGCAGCATATTTGCGTACGGAAGGACATGTATATACAAAAACGACATATTTTTGAAGCATTTTATTACATTATTCTAATAAATAATGTAATAAAAGGGACAACTCGTGGCACAAAAGGTGTGTCATCTCTCCTCATAAAACAGACTGAGAGCAGATCTGAATATGAGAGAATTCAATCGCTGTCACTCACACAAACTGATGAACACAGAAAAGATGAGAAGTAAAAGAGAGAGCAGAAGCACCTCAAGCTCACGGAGAGCGTTGTCACACTCCTTCTGTCCCGGAGCCTGCTGGGTACACATGCTGATCAGCTGATTAATGCTGTCTGTCACAGCGCTATCGAGAGAGAGAGAGACATTAGAGTTTGCTAGGAAGGGAAGGAATAGCACGAGAGATCTGTGAGGAACAATCCACCCACGTATGTTACCACACACTCTCTCTCACTCTCTCTCTGATGCTCTGTGAGGGAGTGATGGGAGTTTTTGGATGGCAAGCGCTGTAAAGCCATTAGCTGCTGTTGTTTTATCGCTTCTTGCTCTTTCCCTCACAAACACATCAGAGAGCAGCAGCGATACAAACAGGTTTGCTTTATAGATGCCTATTACATAATTGTGCTCATTCCAACCCAAATGTGTAGAAAAGCGAGCATGCCACTTATGTAATGTATGTCAATAGAGGAGCTGTGTGCGCGTTTCTTTCTTACGATCACAGGCACTGTTTGGCTAGCATGCCATCACACAGCACAACATCGGACTCGATCCTCCAAAGAAAGAGTGCAGGGCTCTGTTCCAAATCACAGCGAGCTGCATTTTAGATGCTTTCAAATAGTAGTTGGATAACTATAACGGCCTGCTTTTGGCCAAATTCTAAAGATGTGCTCACATTTACCATTGCTTTGCCAAATTTTGTGTGCGATTCAAATAGGTCACATGGGTTCCTGTATGTTACCAAAAAAACGGCTTGGTTTGAAAGTGCCTTCTGTGTGAGCTGCGCTTTATACATCTCTGATGGAGAGATGATGG
>NW_015512627.1:5741-6181 GCF_001515645.1 Sinocyclocheilus grahami | reverse complement strand
CTTTGATTAATACTATGCATTTGAACTACTCTGTTCACATACTGCTTTTCGCCTACTATATAGTAGGGAAGTACACGGATGCAGTCAGTATGTAGACAAATGATGTTGTCAGAGATTACAGGCAAAAGCGAGACGCTCTACCTGCACCTGAGACAAGTTAGTTTGGCAGTTTTTTTTGGATTGGGTAAAAAAAGACCGGAAGTGCTGATCAACAATAAGTTTGTTTTTACACTCTCTCCATTACCCTACATTTGTGTTTTGAGTGATTCATCTGCCAAAGAAGAGAGAAAAGACAAACTAGATTTTTACGGATTATTTAGCATTACTTAATATAATATAAAATATTGCAATAATGGCTTTATTGTGAATATTATGGCCACAGTAATCATGTAGTTGAAATCTGATATCATGACAGCCCACTGACGGGCTGATGATTACCC
>NW_015512627.1:3585-4750 GCF_001515645.1 Sinocyclocheilus grahami | reverse complement strand
TAGTGATGGATGGAATAATTTTAAAGCCAGATAGATGGATCAATTGAAAGATGCATCACAACAATCAAGTGGCGTAACATCTCATGCCATGAGCGGCACGTCAAGTGATTTAAGATTTTTAACCAAAAGTTATTTTTTTGCAATTAATCACACTAAATTAAAACATTAAATCGACAATCCTAATTAAAACACATTTGAACTGTTTGTGAGTTTTTCGTTTCTCTTAGTTGACAGTCACTGGATTTGACTATGACTTTTAATTCTGGACCACATATTTTCAGATTTTCAACATGATTTTTCTGCCAATTCTTCTTTGGGATTCTGAATAGATATTCAATTTCCATGTGACTTTGGTGTTTGTCAAAACACAGTATGTAATTTTACTGGAAAGTGACAAAAAAAACTCCACCAAATGCAATTTCTGTGTTTTCCTTTGCCATTTTTACAACATGTAATTTAAATTCAGCTTGATAGATCTTTCTAGCTTCAGCTAGGGTTGAGTTTGACGATGAGTAGACTATCATATAGAAACTGTCTAGTTAGAAATGTTAAGGCCTGTTCACACCAAAAGCAATATTTGGAATAAAAATGCAAATCCATTCTCTGACAGTAGGCGGTGCTTATGGAACAACAGAAATGCAGTGGTAGACAAAGCTGTGCAACTTTACATTTCTGACACCAACAAAGAAAGTTGAATAGTATTAGCCTATTTTTTAAACAGCTGTTTAGATTTTTGCATTTGCTATTGTGTTTATCAAACATGGTTCCAGATTCTTCTTCTGCTTTTTACTTTTCTTTAGCAAAACAGTCTCTTTGTGAGCACCACCAAGCGACTACTGGCGTGTCCCTATAAGCGTGAGTCTCATTGGTTGGCTAGTTTTCTTCACAGAGAAATGTAAAAAGAGATTAGTACGCCTCTCCATAAATAATTATGTCGCACTTACAGCATGCAAATATTTTTTTGGTCTGAACAGCAGTGTTTCCCACAGACTTGCACCGAGCCATACAAATTAATCAATGTATGGGAAACACTGAACAGACACAAATTGTCCATTCAAATGAAGATGTTTGTCGCACCACATTTTGGCAACAAATATTCGTCTTGATGTGAACAGGCCTTTAGAGCTGGACAGTTTTTGTGCAACGAATTGTGCTACATAAGGCA
>NW_015512627.1:868-3575 GCF_001515645.1 Sinocyclocheilus grahami | reverse complement strand
ACAAAAGTCACAGGACCATCCAGATGACAACAATATTGCAAACTGCATTCTGGAAAATACTTTGTGAAATGTCTTTATGGCCAGGGGGCTCACTTTATTAGACAGGAGTTTCTTGCTGGCTTCTCCTACAGTTCTGATGGCATTATCCACATCTCTCTGCCCCGGCAGACAGTTTACAGAGCGGTTCAGAGCCTGAGACACAGCCTTAGCTACCTGCAAACACACACACACACACTCCAGTCATTAGCAGAACATTTAAGAGGCTTCTCCAGTTATGCTAATCATAGACACACAACAGGCAATTTTCTTCTCAAAATAATGGGCACTTCAACCCTACAGCAGATCAAATCTCCCAGCAGCAATTAAAAGGGAGGTTTCGTTACTGAATTTAAACCCATTCTATTGAGCTATTCTCATAAGTATTCAAGCTGAGGTCGGGTTTAACCTGGGCCAGTCTCTGCTGGCTGTCAGGGTCTCCCGGTTTGGCAATGGCTCTCTTGGTCTCCTCGATCAGGCTGGCGGATTTGTCCATGACATCCGCGGTGCAGTCCAGCATGGCGTTACGGGCATGAGGGTCCTCGGTGTTAGCGGCCACTCCACGAGCAGCCGAAGCCAGCGAACGCAGAGCCTGAGCCACGTCACGAGCAGCCATACCTGAAAAACACACATAAACCATCCACAAACAGACATTAGGAGAGATTCAGGGTGCCCACAATGAACATATGATTAACCCTTATGGGTTTCAAACCTTCAACATATGGGTTGAGTTATGAGAAGGAGCTTTAACCACTATGCCACACCTGTGTCTGTGTTTGCTACATCAGCGACAGATGAATAATATATTCCACAGACAGGGGGCGCTGCATAACATTGGACAAATAGCTAACGGTGTGTGAGGTTGATGGGGTTACAGTACCTGTGTAATTCTCATTGCCTTGGGTGGCTTCACTGAGGAGCTGAGCAATAGCAGAGCTCACAGCTTTAGTGCTGGAGCCCAGATCCTGAGAACACTTTTCCAGCTACACACACGTCACAAAAGGGTCATATTGTTATATTTCAGAAAGCATGCTCAAACTATAGATATGAATGATACAAACTGAAGGTACACTGTGATTTTCATTCACAAAGCACATTTTTAGACTTTTTAAAAATAAAACAGCATTCAGTAACATTTCATTGGGTGTAAACAAAATGAGGACGGCAGATTTCAGTTTTTCATCGGTGGTTCTCAACCCTTTTGACTGCAAGGCATTTTGTCTACCACAATATAATTTCTACAATATTCTATAATACTGAACCTATGTCAATTCCAATAATCTTTTAAATTAAAATGCAGTATTTCTTAAGAGCTGAATGTTCTTCTGGATTCCCACTCTTGTTAACCATTCATTTGCATGACTTTTCCAGTTGTTCGTGATTTACTGGATTAAGGATAATGATTTCTTTCACAAATTCTATCTGATAGAACATTTTAAAGTTTTACATAACCACAAAAATGTATGTTCATTACGAAAATGAGTTTTAAGATTATTATTTATTATTTTACAGGACTATTTCAGATCTAGAAATAGGTAGTGATGTGATTATTATTATGATTATTCTAGAAGATTATTTTTATTAATGCTTTGTCTTATTTTAAATAATCTTAAGGCCCCCTGGTTGAAATCTACTTGCCAAAAAGATCAAAAGACCAACAGATCTATGCTGCTGCTCTAAACTTGTTACTGATGCCTTGAAAAGGAAAAATACAAAATAGTTCTGTCATCAGCAACATAGCATATCCAAGCAACAGAATGTTTCTAAGCTAAAGCTTGAAAAGACAAATAAATTCCAGTGTAGTGGCTTCTGTCTAGCAGTTGTTTTTGTGACATGAAGCGCCTGACTTGTGGGTATAGGTGTGAAAACTGACACAAATGAAATCATGCTTGCACAAACATACACTAGCAGTCAAACGTTTGAACACAATATTATATTATATTGTTCCACTTTTAGAACAATGATAAAGTCAATGCAAAAACAATAGAGCAACACAAAAGGAAAGTTTTGAAATTACATAGTGATGAGTTCCCAGCTCTGCTCACTCTGGGTATTTTCTCAACTAACTTTCTCAGGTGTCCTGGGATGCTTTTTGAACAGAATGAGTCTGCATGCATGCTGGACACTTATTGGCTGCAGGGATGTTCAGTGTTGGACTGGTAGTGTACAAACAAATGCACGTAGAGCACATACACACACTCACCGTTTCTCCAGGCAGGGGTTTGAGTTTGCCTTCAGCAGCTGAAGCTTTGGTCTCCTGCATGTCCCTCTCCAGCCCCCGTACCATTGTGAGAGCGTTATCAATCTCCAGAGGCCCACACGCCTCCTGAGCCTGAGTCAGACAGAGAGACAACCGAATGAAATTCACTGCAAAAGAGCTACATGTGTTCACCAGGCCTCCGTCATATTCACTTACTTTGTATACATGTGTATATCACAGTTCTAGCAGAACTGTTACAGAAACGGACACTACTGACTTTCTAAATAAAAATTCCTCAATCATCCTGTGGATGATTCAACTGCAGATATAACCAGCTTCGTTATCTTTCATCGAAATGCAATAACTTGCTCCACCTCTGAAATGACTTTCCTAGTCGGTGGATGACAGCAAGCTCTTATACTTTACAACATCTCCCCTCCAACCACCTGTCAAATATAGACCATTCAAAAA
>NW_015512627.1:0-780 GCF_001515645.1 Sinocyclocheilus grahami | reverse complement strand
AATAAAATATTATTTTGAGATTGTATTACTTAAATTATAACAATTAAACAAATAAAGAAATTAATATATTATTTTTGCAATAATACTATTGTACTGTAAATTATAAAAACAAGTGTTTTATATAAATAATAATAATAATTTTACAGAACAACAGTAAAATTACAATAAACAACTGTCGTAATTTCACATGAAATTGACATGAAAACAAAAGCTAAAACTTCTCCCCAAACTAAATGATCTATCAAACTGAATGCAGAACTCTGCTACGGTACCTTCTGTGCGGCCGTGCGCAGCTCAGCGAGAGCGCTGGCCAGGGTTTTGGAGCACTGACTGAGCTGCATGGCAGACGCCTGGTCACTGATGGTGGGAACCGTAGCTTTGGCCGCGGTCACCATTTTCGCTCCGGGCTGATGAAGAGAACAGACACCATGAGCTCAAATGATGCAGACTTGCACGTTATAATAGGAAGTGAAGGTCAGAAGAGTGAAAGGACCTGCATGAAGTTCTGACTGGCTCCGATCAGGGCGAGCTGGGCGCTAGGGCTGTCGGGCTGAGCCTGACTCCCTCTCACACCCTGAACCAGCTGAGGGATCTGATCCGCCACCCCCTGCAAACACATCAAAGAGTTATTCCTGTAAGTCGTTAGCCAAGGGCTTATGTGATTATCTAGGCCTTGTTTACTATACTGTCAAACCAAAAATTATTCAGACACAATTTTTTATTTTTTTTATTAGTGAGTGCAGACACTATGTAACGATATAAAAATCTAACGATACGATA
>NW_015512626.1:7812-8370 GCF_001515645.1 Sinocyclocheilus grahami | reverse complement strand
TCAGTGTTGCTTAATGGGTCAATGACAAATGTTCAAGATCACGAATTTTTTTTTTTTTTTAAATAAAAAAGTTTTTCAACAAAATGTCATGTGATGTAATGACTAGTTAAAAAGCAATATTTTCTTTACACTTTGAATGAACATATGTGATTGTACAATACTCTTTTTTTAATCAAAAGTATATTCATTAATTCATTCATTCAATGCAACATTTACTACATATATAATTATTACTTATTAATAAGTTTGGGAGGTGGGGGGGGGCAGCATTTTTCATCCATAGCCTTATTTCATGACAGCTACAGCATCCATAATACACCCATATTTTTTTTTTATGACACAAAATGAAAAAGCATTATCATCACAGAAGAGCTGTATTCAAATAATTGTAACACTAAACTGCATATTTAAGGATTTTTTTTAAGAAACTGATAAATAAAATGAGTGTCATGTCACTAACCATGATAACAAGTGAAAAAGTGTTCAAATAATTATTCACAGGTATGTGATACAGAATCCATTGTGCATGATTAATTAACAAAACAAATAAAAGGCTTC
>NW_015512626.1:0-3925 GCF_001515645.1 Sinocyclocheilus grahami | reverse complement strand
CACTCACAAACACATGTACACAAAAGAATCACTGCACTTGACATCTGAATAGGCCGAGCACAGAATTCTAAAAAGAGACCCTTAATGGAATGCCTCGGTTACTTCATGTTAGGGGCACTAATGGCTGCCCTCAAAACCTTCTCATTATTTACCTCTGGACCCAATCTGTCCCACTAATGCTTTCACTAAAGTCATCATTGTGAAGAAAGAATCAAAAAGGCACCACTTCTGGTGCAAGAGACATGCTGTTAAGGCACAGAGGATAGTTCAAGGTTGAATTTTAGACTCTAATAGGGTTATTCGACCATCTTTATGGAAAAGTCTGAGGTTACTTCCATGTTAATTGATGCAATTTAGCTTCTCATTCAAAGTTGAATGTGGAGGTGCTCATAATTTCCATTGGGTTAAGTGTAAGTCACTCAAATGACATGAAAATGATGGCTTGATGGCATCTTTTGCGGAGGACTCAGTGTGGATAAAAGCTAGACTCTAATCAAAATTAACATTTGAATTGCAAAAGGAGGGCAGTCCCTTCTCATTAAATGGTGATTTGCCTTTAGGCATTGTTTGACAAAATCACTTCTTATTTCAGGAGACACTACATTGAGTGACAACATACAGCAACAGATATTTCCTAAAAGACTTTTAAATAAACCCCATTGCTCTGATCGGCTTACGGTAAGCATGCCAAACTTTAACAGGCTTGTCAATGTGCACAAAATCACAAACAGGTTGACAAATTAGCCAACTGTCTTAAGCCCATTAGCAAGATCCGGAAAAGCCTCAGGGGTGTCAATTCTGTTCCTTTGCCCGGTCTTGGATTTCCGATTCTGGCCTATGGCAAAGGCACTTTCCTCGTACACCCGCTTAGGGGCTGGTCCCAGACAGCACTGGACAAATAGGATGAGAAGCAAGGGAAGCAGGGCTAGCCACTGTGGCTTTTTGATAGAGGGACAGATCCAGTTGGTCATGCCTACACAGAAGGGGCTTGCTGTGGGAGAGGGATTACAAAGCCAAGGACAGCATCAGTACTGTAGCTCAACTGAATAACCCAAGACCACGGTCACATACAGAAAATCATCGTGACAAAGTGGGAAAAGAAATCAGAGGAATTCTGCGAGTACATCTTACTGAAAACTTTATGCAAATATCCTTTTAGAAGGTATCAGAATATATGCATGCAGATTGTAAAGAATCCTTTCTCAAAACATTCATCAAGCCTCATCTAGTCTCACGATTGGAGTGCACTTGCCAACAAAATGGAATGTTGCTGGCAGTGTGTTGAGGCACACCTGGTGCATATTTTACCTTGTCCACTATTGTGTGTCTGCTATTTATGAACCTGGTTTCACAACAGTCCATTCACAAGGCATTCCTCAAAACCACTTCTATGCCTGACTCTTTGCATAGACTTTATAATGGCTGTATAAGTGAGGGCATTCAATCTCTAGACTGAATCAATATAGAAAAGGACACAAATTAATTACAACATAAATAATTAGATTTCCTTTAAACTTTTGAAATAAATGTTGATACTGTAACTTTCACAATTCAAAACAGTGTAAAATGATCATTTATTGAATCTAACCTGCAAAAATGGTATGTGAAAGGGCTCAGAAAAGTATCTTTGACAGCAATTATTTGGGGTTAAGGGAAATGTGAATTTGAAATGACTATTTGAACAGGTTTGTTTAAATTTGAAATTGAAAACGTATGCTTTAATTTAAATATCTTTAATCTACTCAGACAAGAAAATTAATAACACTTTGTGCTAAATATGGAACTAACTTCCGTTAAACAATCAGCAAAAGGTTTGCTCTATGAACGCAATAAACTTTCAAAAACTGGGTACAATGAGGTAACATTATTCTACTCACCGTTCAACATTAAACGGAAATTAACAAGTATAAAATCATTAATACATTATTTCAACATACCATGAATAACCCCTGAAGCTAGATTATTTCTACATACAGATGTCTGATATCATAGTAATATGTGTCTATTACATAGCAATTACATTTTAAAGCATCAGTGTGAAAACAAACCTGGAAAGAGACTTTTGAGGATTTGGGGAGAAAAATGAGAGATTCCAGCATTCCAGAGAATTATTCAGAGATATCGTAAATTGAATCAAGAGAGAGCAGACCAAAAATGTGAAGTATATGTTGCCTTTCAGTGCTGAAAAGAGTTATTCCATGGCTATTCTTGTTATATCACGTTGCATTTAAAAACAAATACAATTTAAAATAAAACAAGCATTACATTATTCTCTTGACTTCTGAAAATAGAACATGAAGGAAAACGTACAGCTCATTCAGTCAAACTAATGAATAAGCATTACTTGTAGAAGTGTAACCATATGATTTGAAATAATTTGTTTCAGCCTTTGTGAACTTACCCAAACCTCCCATAAAACACAGTACGCTAGTTCGGAAAAAGGTGGATTTTTTTTCCCTCTATTGTTAAGTAGTCTCAATAAGTAGGTAAATATTGCATATATGGCAGTAAGTGGTCAGGAGTTTGAAAATTACCAATAATAAGAGAAATCATATAGTCTACTACACCACCCGGAATACACAGGGACATAACAGCCCTAAACAAAGAGACAGGTTTGTTGCCAAAGGCAGAGTGAGCATAATAATAATAATAATAATAATAGGTATAAACAAAAGTCACTTTATTAACATACAATTGATAAAAACACATACAACACTTCACACCAGGTCTCAATACATCACACGTCTTTACCAGTAACCTATAAAACAAGTACAATACAATAAGAGAAAATAAACGGGGAGGTGGCCAGCAAAGATCCTCAGATTTCTACCCCACACTCAACACCCATGACACACTCATGAAAAATCAGTAATATTAAACACAGCACTCCATGTGGACACGCAGTACAAGGTACCATGGCCAACCCCTCCCACCTAAATCCACACACACCAAACATAATATAACAGACGGACCCAGATGAATTCCAGACAGAACAAAACGGAGTAGAGCAGAGCAGAAGTGCAGTCAGTTACTTGAGGTTCGTTACGCTTCAATTAAGATCATTAGAAACCCCTGGACACGCAATCAATCCTGCTGGACATTGAACAAAAGTTATGCATAACTTTTAAAACAAACTTTAAACTACCCATACCTACCAAGAAAACAGTACAATGCTGCAATACACATGGTCGCTCACCACGCAGAATTACAGCTAATTGCAGGCCCATATCTAAAAACAAACAAAAGGTAATAAACCTCTATTTAACAGGCAAAAAGGCATTTTTAAAAACGGGACAAACCTGAAAACTGGCCAACAGCCAGCACACAACAGACAGGAAGATAACCCAACTGCTAGCACTCATTCAAAGTGCCACATGTCACAAAGGGGCGGTATCAAGGATCATGCATCCCAAGCAACCAAACACTTCCCCCTTTTATATGCACAGCAGGCACTAACTGACTAATGAAACCTACCCAACTGACCAATCACGATAAAGTACAAACCCTGATAGGTTCACCTGTTTGGGTAACGCCAGCCAATCATACTGGGTCTATAGCTCACTCTGCTACATATGTATGTATAGATAGATAGATAGATAGATAGATAGATAGATAGATAGATAGATAGATAGATAGATAGATAGATAGATAGATAGATAGATTCACATATATTCAAATAAATCTTAAAAAGTGAGAGAACAGAACAGAATGTGTGTGTGATGGGAAAGGGGGTAGCCATTTTCCCATTATTGTGGTGAATCACAGATTTCAAAAAGGATGTACAAGGCCTCCTTTGGTTTGGCAGGAAACATTTGAAAACGGCATTTGTGGCAAACTGCAAAAAGTAATTGTAGTTCACAGCATGGTGCACCATAATAAAAGCCTGGATCCAAGGCATTCAATGTGAAAGCTGCAATAAAATGCT
>NW_015512625.1:8081-8370 GCF_001515645.1 Sinocyclocheilus grahami | reverse complement strand
TAGTTAATAGTGAGAATTGGGCCTTAAAAGAAAGTGTGACCATTTATTTTGTTATTGAGAGGAAAGCTTGAAGCACATTTGCATATTCATCTAAACGTCACTCCCAGCAGCATGGACAGTGTCGAGATGTTTGCTAACAGCATTGCTGCTAAAGGTATTTTGAACTTAATACCTAAGCGAAGAACTAAAGAAATTTTAGCATTTGTGTCCATTTTAAAGAATTTTAGGAGAAACATACTTTTAGATACAAACCCGATTCCCAAAAAGTTGGGACACTGTACAAATTGTG
>NW_015512625.1:2973-5492 GCF_001515645.1 Sinocyclocheilus grahami | reverse complement strand
GGCTTTCGGCTCAAACAAACGCTGTCACGTTGATCATTTCCTACTGCTATTTGATCTTTGATAAAACACCCAAATTTATCTGATAATGATGTTTAATTGATCATATGGAGCTAGGGAGTTCTGGTTTTGTTTTATATTATTTGTCTTTTTCGTCTCTGCTCTCCAAAAGAAGACCGTTGACACGCCATGTCGCCCCCTTTTCTCTTTCTTCTTTTAAAATAAATAAAGACGTCAAACATCAAAGCTGTTCTTGGTTAATAAAAGAGGACCTCAAATATTTTCCATTATGTTTGACATGGTTTTGGGTTTCGCCATCCAGAACAACAACAGCAACTGACCGGAATACGATGACACGCTTTTTTGTTGTTGCTTAGTGTCTGTGTTGCAGAGGTTGAGCAGACTAAACTATAGCTTCTTTTGCTTTGATGTCAGTGGGTCTAATTATTCAAAGGTAGTCTCTTTTGACCTCCTTGGGGCAGACAGAACCTTGAGCACATACATGCATGAACGCAAACGCCGCTCGCTGCTGCTTTATTTACTGTGCAAGCCTCTCTCTTGATTACAACCTTAAAAGAACAACAGCCAGCAATGGGATCTTTGTCCTTTGAAGTCAATTGTGTTCCATGGCTAACAATACCCCTGACCTCTGCCCTCGACAAATTACTTTGATGGTGCATTTGAGCAGAGACAACTGTTAAGTGTAACTGAGAGTAAATAGATAGACAAAAATGCACACCCACATTCACATGCACGCAAACACAGTACATCGCAGAAGACCAGAGGTTAGGCAGGTGTTTTTTTAGCCTCATTTGATGTTGACTGCACATAGTGCATGCTCAGAATAGTTTGATATGTACTACCAGCCAAACATTTGGATAAGAATAAATTTATGATGTTAAATCCTTTTGATCTAAATGCTTGTGAGATTAATTTATGCGCCTTTACAAAACAAACATTTCACATTTTTTTTTATTTAGTAGAGTAATATCAGTAAAAAGTAGCTTAGTTGACCTGAATGGGAAAACTCTCCATAGTAGAGGACGGTTTGCTGTAACGTGGCAATCCTGAGAATATAACACTTGTGAAAAAGTAGTACACTTTAACACACATTTAAAATAAGTAAGAATAATTCATCTAAAATAATATACTTAGGTGCGAACGGAATGTTATGTTTTCAGACACTTAATTAAATGCATTGTAGTTCAAATTTCTAATGTGAAAGTTCTAATTACATTTAATGAACAAAATATTGTATTATTAAATGTAATTAGCTGAACTTTATAATACATTTTTGACTCACTTAAGTATGACTTAAGTACATCTTTATATGCAATTTCATAATTACATCTATTGTCTTTGAAATATGTCATGTATTTAAATATATTTGCAATTACTTGAAATCGCAGTTTACTACTATTACAATATATAATTTAAACGTAATACTGAATAACACCACAGTTTAAAACTATTTACATGTACATAACACAACAAACTAAGTGTTCTTTATAGTACAACAAAAGTGCTATATACAAACAATGATTTTAAATGCATTTTAAAACTTAATTTGACATTATTACATTATTATTTTTTTTTTTTATGAAAAGTGTACTTAAGTTTGTTAAGAAACAGTCATTAAAACATCCTCTCTTTAAGTAGGGTTCGGTAATATCTTGCAATACTGTTTAAAGCGCATCCAAGGACAAACCTTGTCAAGTTGGTTGAGAAAAAAAACATCTTTCCAGTTGTATTACTTCATAGTTTTGATGACTTTATTATTATTACCATACAATGGTGTGTGTGTGTGTGTGATCTGGTCTATTTCTATCCCGATGTGATCCACATTTCTTAGAGCTGCAAGCCTTTCCAAGTACAATAACAGGAGTCCCAGCCTACCTGAGAGTGAGAAATAGCGACCGAGACAACGGAGACAGAAAAACCATATAAACTGGGATTACTACTTTGTTTCACTCAATTAGAAACATCGCATAAATCAGTCTACACAGCACAGACACAGACACTGCAGTATATCTGTCATATTCAGCCAGGAAGCAAGTGCAATCAGCAACATTCTTTACCTTAAATGCCTTTATGAAGTATCTGTGAGCTCACAGGCTTTTGAACCGTGCATCAGTCAGACAGGCAGATCAGCGGCCGGCTGGAAATTTCCTCTCTCATATTTCCTCTCTGTTATAAAGGCATTACAATGATTAATACATCTTGGGCTACTGTATGTGGATATTGAGAGCGCACAGCGAGAGAACAGACAGCACGCCACTGGTATTTTTGGTCATTATGAAAATTACCGTTGTCATGTCGTGTTAAATGAGAACAAAATATACCACACTGTCCAGGGAGAGACAAATGAAGATGTGCAGATTAAAGGTCCCAGGCTGGCACTACCCTGCTGTCCCAAACTGCAATTATGTTCTTTCCTTTCCTCTGTGCTTTCAGAAGGCTGTAGCATGCTTTTTAATGCAGGGAGAAAGTAAAAAAAATTAAATAAATGTAGACTTGTTGAC
>NW_015512625.1:2068-2865 GCF_001515645.1 Sinocyclocheilus grahami | reverse complement strand
TATGCATGCATAGTTTTAAGACAGTTGCAACCCGCCTAGAAAAGGAATAACAGTCTACGCTTGGCAAGAAATGTTGCAAGTGACAAAATTATGTAGAAAGCTTGAATTTTCACAAGTGAAATGCAAAAAGGGTCCTTTTTGTTCCATACTGTATTTATAAACTGTATTTTTTTTAGTGTTTTTATCTTGTTTTCTATAAATATCTAAACATTCTTGAATGAAGATACATTTGCTAGAGAAGCAAAATGACTTAAGATATACAATATAAGTCTTGTTTTCTGAAAAAATTATTACAATGTTGTTAGTTTGTGCTTAAAACAAGAACAAATATCTGCCAATGGGGCAATAAAAATAATCTTGTTTATCCTTCGAATTAAGATTATTTAGTATTTATCGAAAACGAACAAAACTGATACATTTTTCAGAAAAAAAAGACTTAATATATTAAGTAATTTTGCTTCTCAAGTAAATGCACCTTGATTTAGGTATGTTTAGATAATTATACTAGAAAACAAGCCAAAGATGCCAAGTAAGAAAATATATTTTTTTGCAATGTACACTGAGTGACCTCAAGGGGGAGTTCTCACAGCACAGGGATCTATCTGTCGATATATTACAGAGCAAAGGGAAAGATTTTTTCCTCTCAGGTCTCAAGTTTATCTTCATTCTGCTATTGTGATGTTTCAAATACTGTGCATCATTCTAATATCGTCAGTCAGAGGAGTCTCCCTAACATGTTTGTGCAGCTCCAAGAAGATCTCTGTAATATTTTAAAAGTGACGTGACATGTGGCCAAG
>NW_015512625.1:0-849 GCF_001515645.1 Sinocyclocheilus grahami | reverse complement strand
AGTGTGAACTCGGCATTAGCTGATTTCCCAGCACACATTAAGTGCACTTGTTTGTTACCCTAATGAGTAAACATTTACCAATTAGCAGTTTCTTCCTTTAAGGGATAGCTCACCAAAAAGAATGAAAATTATGTCATTATTTACTCGCCCTCAAGTTGTTCCAAGCCTGTATGACTTTCTTTACTCTGTTGAACACAAAAGACGATGTTTCAAAGAATGTTGGAAACCAAACAGTTGCTGGAATCCATTGACTTCCAAAACAGAACTATGGAAGTCCATGGCAACAAATATCTTCTTTTGTGTTCAACAGTTTTAGAACAACTTGAGGGTGAGTAAATGATGACAGAATTTTTTTTTTTCACTTTAACTGATGATTGTCATTGTTTCATAACTGAATCTGGCACCTCACTAGCCAACTGAAAACAACTTGATTTTGGCTACTTGACAACTTGGAGGTTTGTCCACTCTTAGAAGTGCTTGTTAAGCTAAGCATCACTATTATTATTATTGCGCAAAGTAAGCGTTGGAGTTTTGAACAAACCCCAAACCCTCGTTATGCTACTCGTTCTATCCTCAGACATGAATGCTACTTCAGATCATGAGAGATGTGCTATTATTTTCTAAGTAATTGGACTTGGGATTTTTGTTTGGCATACTATTTGGAACCACCTTAGCAACTGCAAAACAATACACTAAATACACTCAGAACACCTTAGCAATGCCCTGGCGGTGAATTTTGTGCAAACATGTATGGAAAAAAATCCAGGGAAAACAGATACTTTCAATCTGATACCAAGCACTGTCAAGACCATAGACTGTATAAAAACATAGACGTAGTGTCCGTGACGT
>NW_015512624.1:8103-8373 GCF_001515645.1 Sinocyclocheilus grahami | reverse complement strand
TAAAGCAACATAAACAGGTATAGGGAGCGATGGAAGGGAGAACTCCGAGTGCGGGTGGATGATTTAATAGGAATAGTCTTACTGATGAAGGTGAATGAGGATCGGAAAGCACACACCTCAGCGTCAGAGAGGTAAGTCGTTTTCAGTAGCAACTTCAAGGAGATAATCTTCGTTCAACAGAGATCGTTCGCAAGAGAACTGGAGAGAGTCTGCTGGAATACTGGCGATCGCAGGATAGAGAGTCTGTAGCCTAATCGAGGACAGACAAAG
>NW_015512624.1:4644-7112 GCF_001515645.1 Sinocyclocheilus grahami | reverse complement strand
ATCCCACTGTGCGATATAAAGTTGCAAATAGGATAAATAAAGTCAAATTGCAAAATATAAAGTCACAAATACAACAAATAAAATCTTACTGTGAGACATAAAGTGACTAATTAGCAGATATTCTTTATATTTTATTATTTATGTATTTATTTATTGGGTGGAAACAGGCTTCAATAAATACCAATTTAGAGTCATGTGTCAAATGATGACAAGGGTTAAAAATGTAAATTGTTAGAAATGGAGTGTAGTTATTTAATTGAATTGGTTTCTACAAAGACAAACTTTATTCATTCATTCTTTTTTTTTTGGCATAACATTAATTGTGCTCAAAAGAAAGAAAAATCAGGAAATTACATTCATAATGAAAATGTCAATTTTGAATTAATTTGTTGGCTGTAAGTTATATTGAACCTGTTCATGGTTGGGCGAATTAATCTTGTCTTTGTCACTGCTGAACAGTTCTTGTCTTCAGGTTTAAGTGCTATGCACACATCTTGACTTTCCATTGCTATTCAGATATTCAGAACAGAATAATAGCTTACTGCATTCTGCACACTATGCACTGCAAATGCTGGTATTTTTTTAATAGTGTGGAGTGGACAGTTTAGGATGACATGCTTCGGTCTTCAAAAGGGTTCGAGTAATGCAGGCAGACAGGAATAATGCATTTAACTGACTTTACTGTCAGTGAACTTCAGCTCTCTCAGTGTGTCTGCCTTTGATCGTATAATAGTATGTGATACAGCACACATTATGCAATGGCATACATTTCATCCAGCAGTATGCTATGCTGTTTTCACATGACTTCAGTGGCGTCCAGTTATCATCTAAGAAATAAATATTATGGTTGATATTTTTTCAGATTCATTTGTTACACTTGAAATGAAAAGTCGAAATGTTGTCCCACAAAGTGTGCTTTAGTTGTATACTTGACATTTTGGCACATGTTGGGTATTCTACACTATCAGAAAAAAGGTACAAAAGCAGTCACAGGGACGGTACCTTTTCAAATATACACTTTTGTACCATTTTTACCCCTAGAGACTCTATTAGTACCTTAAAGGTACATATTACTGATGTATATTAGTACCTAAATGGTGCATATTTATATCTTTTGAAAGGGCACTGTCACGATGATAACGTTTATACCTTTTTTTTTTCTGACAGGGTACGCATGCAGAAAATGTGCATATACTGCACAAATAGCAGAATAAAAATGTTGTGTGCTATTATGAACATAGTACAGCATTCTAGAAGTGAAAGGGGAATTTTGTGGGGTCCTTCTTATTTTTTCTTTCTAACCCCAGTTGTCATTTATTGCAAAAATATTAATTTTAGTAAAAAGTCTACAGATAAGCATCTATTTCTTTCCTTGAAATGACAAGGGATAAGACTAAGGACTTCTTTCAAGCATCATTTCGAATGTTTCCTTCTGAGGTAAAGCAAACAGCTTTTTATTGGCTGTAAATGAGGCCTTGTTGCTGAGCAACGTGAACATTTGAATAACAAGAAAGCAAATGTAAAAAAAGTGAAATTGTTATTCATTATCTAATTCCAAGATGGCATAATGAGGAGTTGAAGAGCACTTTGGGAATAAGACATGGGTGCAAAACGAAACTTTGAAAGTTATTAAGAATAATCAGAATAATTGCACTGTTTTATTTATTATCTAATTAATTATTATTAATATAATATGCTTTACCCCTATACCTGTAAGCAATGGTCATTTTATAACACATTTGTAAGAATGACAAATGCAAACATTGGAAGCAGATGTTGATCTATAACACTTTATTCAAATAAAAACAAATATGGAGCAAAATTAAGCAATCAACATTTTGCTTGTTACAAGTTTGTTTAGACTGTGTATAAAAAAGTCTCTTTAATAGTTTGTAGTTAATTTTTTGCCAATACATTTAGAGCAGGTACTTTGTTGATACGGAAAGCATCTCAGTATTATTGTAAAGGGAACTGCTGTCACCTAGTGGTGGCTCATGAGCAGTAGTGAATGAATATACTCTGTAATTTAATGTACATAGTAATATATGTAATATAATTTTTAGCTGAGTGATCCACATTTGAATCCATGGTTAACATATTCAGAGTAAGGAGTTCAAAATTCAACCTGAAATACTAATTGAAAGACAATAATTAAAAATATGCATTCACAAATCATGTTGTTGTCATTTTAAAATATCCCTATGCAATATCAATGTACTTACATGACATCCAGAAAATACATTTATTTACTGTGTTCAAAGAACATGAAGTCCTACAAAAGAAGAAGAATATCAGATTATTCACTATGCTGAAACACGCAGAGCTTATAGAGCAACATTAGAAAAATATAAACTGGTCTAACCAGAACTATGTTGATGCATATCAATGCCTTATTTTTGCTTACTATGAGAAAACAGGCTCCAAAAAGAGCAGCTTTGATCTTCACGTCCAGATCCATAGGAAAGGAG
>NW_015512624.1:0-2068 GCF_001515645.1 Sinocyclocheilus grahami | reverse complement strand
ATTTTTTTCTTTACTTTGTTATTAGCTCCCCAAACCTAGATGGGAGAGATTTAACAATGTGTAAAGCTTGTATGATCAAGCAAATGTAACCGGGGTCAGTTAATTTCTATTATGTCGACCAATCAGAATCGAGGAATGGAACTATGATAAGGAACCGTTTTATAATAGTCATTAAATTTAAAACCATGCAAAGTATTCAAATAATATCAGTGAAAAAAAACTAAAACAAACATCACAAAATTACCTTCAGCCAGCTCAACTTTCTGCTGTACAAGAAGTTGATCAATCTGTGTTGTAAAAAGGGAATAAATGCTGAAAAGCATCTTTAGAACTTTGCATGATATTCATTTTTGTGAAGTGTTTCCAAAGTATTTCACAAGTAATACACAGTTCTTCCAATAAGTGGGGCATTTACTGTATCATTTCAAAGCCCAGGAAACCAATGCAAGCTGAAACACCACTTCCTGAGAAGACACTATCTCATTTCACACACACACGAAGAAAGAAAAAAACCATCTCTGCCTACAGTGGCATACTGTGCTGTTCATACGCAGCAGAAAAGCTCTACCTGGGTCAGGTACTCCAATCCTGGTGGGCAGCCAGCGGGTCTTTGTGGAACTGGCATCATGAGCACTTGACCTTGCAAAGGTAAGAACATTAGGAGTGAGAACAGGAGATAAGATTAAAAAAAAATCGAAATTTCCTCAGATTCCCTTACCTGGGCCTGGTATAGCTGGTCCCTGGTTATAAGAAGGGGCGGGATGAATTGCATTTTTCTGTGGTTGGAGGTCAATTGGGTAACCTGGTTTAAATCAAGAGAATCAAAGAAGAGTATCAAAGAGCATCAATTGACACTGTTCTCACTGTCATGTGAAAGCCAGGGTGTTTCTTTGAGTTATATACTGTATAACAGCAATTTAACAGTCCTGTCAGAATCAGGTTGCTGCTGATAAGGTTTGACACACTCACCATTATTTGTAGCCATGGCAGAAGACTGCAAATAACACTCTGTAAACATGCAAACCAGAAAAGCAAGTTAAACAAATATTTTCCTGTATGTTTTTTTTCTTTCTTTTTTCCATGCTTCGTAGGGAATGGAATTTCGACCGCCCAAGATTTTCATTGCTAATGAATCCACAAAACAAACAGGATGGCATTAACACACAAAATTCAGGTTGGGAACACCCGGGAATTAACCAGGAAATAACTGGGAAGTTGGACCGCAGGTACAGAACGCAAATCACATGTAGTCTTCCTAAACACATTTTAGGACAATCCACTCCAGGTCCGTAACATAGTTAACATACTATGTTTATCATTTTAATAATTGATATAACCTGCAGCTTTTGTAGTCGAAGTAATCAGTACACCATAATGCATTCACACCAAAAATAAAATGGAAAAAAGCAAATTCATACTTTTATATTCATTTACTCTATTTTAAGGACATTTAAGGACACTAAATATTACCAAATAAACAATCAGTCAGTTATTTAGATAATACTCTGTGAGCCACATCATTATAATACTTACAGTACTAACTAACTAAATAAATAAAATGGTATCATTTACTACTACTTTCCACTACTAGGCCTTCAGTGAAGAAATATTACGCATAAATTCATAACTATGACGTAAGCCTACATAACAATGATATGGCAATTCTATGATTTCAGAGGGATATTTACTGTAACAGATGTAAACATGCAATTGCTACTTTAAGGATCTATTTATACCCGACTTATCCATTAAATATGCTGCTTCGTTGATCTTATTAGTTTTGATGTTAATGTTACAGGTTAACTGTTAAAGTTTTTACAGTGTATGCTGCATTAATCTAATATGCCATCAACTCACCTGTTACTTCAAAGTGAAGTGCTGTGGATACTGATGCCGTAGATCTCGTGTTTTAGTCCTTTAACGTTATATATTTATTATTATTATTTTAGTGGGCGACAGCAGTTTTCTCTTCGCTCTATATCTGCCTCACACACTTGGGTTTCCTTCCCGTGAAACAATCTGTTTCTGCTCAAGAACACACCCCTAACAGAAAAACGAAAGCGACCGA
>NW_015512623.1:7057-8376 GCF_001515645.1 Sinocyclocheilus grahami | reverse complement strand
TACAGGACTGTATATAAGAATTTAGTTCAAACTTTGACCTGTGGAAGGCAGTAATATGCCCAGTAGCGTCTACACTGCCGGAAAGGTATAAGAAGAAGAAGAAGGTTGGTGAGCCCCTAACTGCCCGAACCGAAACTCGCCGGACAACGGGACCTTTTTAGTTGCACCCAGCGTCACTGCCCCCTCCCACCCTGCGAATCTCGAGCCACCCTGTAACACAGAACATAGAACAAAGCGATGCAGATAAACGTCCCCACGCTGCGCGCTGGGACAGATCGCGGGGAATTCCCGTTTATATCTCGGTTAGAGGGAGGACCCGGAGCTTCAAACTCGGCCCTCTCTGAACATCACCGGCCACGAGTTCCGGAACCCCCCTCTAACGGAGCTATCGCCCCCCAAATATCTCCCTTTAACCGGCTATTACTCCAGAGCCCAGTACGGGCTGCAGCTATATCTACTAAAACCATAGACGTTGATTCACTAGGTCGCCACCAGGGGGCGATCTCGCTGATTCATGGGTTCGCAGAGATCGCCCGGAATGGGCGATACCTCTTATTTTATTTTCGATCCGATACCGATATTTTCAAGCCCAGTATCGTCGATATCGATACCGATACTTCTAAACTAAACTGATATTTTAAATTATTAAAAGAATATATAATCAGTAATTATACTCACTTAATAGTAGATTTTAAAGCCATGTTTTTTAACATTTCATCTTTTTTGTTTACACTTTTAGAAATAAAATATACTATAATTGTATATTTTTGCCCTTTAATGGGGCAGTAACCTCAAAGGTGCAACTATACCCCTAAAAGTGAGCATATTATTAACCATTGACACCTTATTGTAAAGTGTTACCTCTGAAATTTACCTTCATGTGACTGGCAGAAATCCTTTAAATGTGAGGTATATAGAAACCTTTACTTGACTGTAAATGTGCTTTTGTTTAGATGCATGCTACTGTCCTCAGAAAAGGAGAAAACATAAAAATAGAAAAATGCATCTCATGCTGTGATAAATATCACTGCCCATTTTGTGAAACCTGGGTCTACAAACGTAATGTGATGTTAAACTGGATGTTTTTGGTTATTGTGAGAGCATTACTAGACATATAATGCATCAAATTGTATTCCATCTAAAGGCACACCTTCAGAATCTGTTCAAATTGATGACAGACCCTCAGGAGACAAAAAGCGAAAACATGACCAATGTACGCATGTTAATTTTTAAAAATATGTAATGTGACGTTAAACTGGATGTTTTTTTGAATCAATTTATTTACACTTTTATGTACTCCTCAGTCCCTTCTGAGTCTT
>NW_015512623.1:6033-6497 GCF_001515645.1 Sinocyclocheilus grahami | reverse complement strand
ATATGTGACAGTGACTTGGTTGCCACCCTTGTGCGCAGACCCAATGTGCACACTAACGTTTCTAATGCTGCCTTCACGTGCTCTCGGAAGAGTTTCCTAGGTAAACATTGCACATGAACGCCCTCCCATTTCGAAACATTAATGCGATGAGCTCGTAGTCACAACTTCAGAAGTGAGAATTATCAAATTTCCGACAGAACGTGAAGGCATTTAGACCTATACGATGCTTTTGGGAAACGCAGCCCTGGTTATTTGCGTGATATGGTTGAGTGAGATTTTATTTTTAAACTACTTCGCCCTTCCTTTTAACAGCACACTAAACGCCACTTTAGAATTTAAACTTGTAATTAAACAAATTAGACTAGAGACGTAGCTCGCCTGTATTCACCGTGCAGCGAAGAACAGCGGAATTATTATTATTTTTTTTAATTATGCAAAAATTATACAAAGATTTGTACAAACAT
>NW_015512623.1:2406-4782 GCF_001515645.1 Sinocyclocheilus grahami | reverse complement strand
ATTCTTATTCATCTTCAATCCAGAGATTCCAGAAAATTCTTCAATGCATTTAATAACTACATCCATTTCTTCACTATTTTTGACAAAAATTGTAGTATCATCCGCTAATTGGCTAAGTTTAATCTCTTTACCAAACACTGAAATTCCTTGAAAACTTGCTTTTTTGATATGAGCAGCCAAGACTTGAGTAACCAATATGAAGAGAAAGGGTGTTATAGGACATCCTTGTCTTATCCCACAGCCCATATCAAATCTCTGACAGGTACCGTGAGACAACTGGACTGAACTATTAGAACCGTTATAAAGCGTACGAATTGCCTTTTGAAAAAAATTACCAAAACCAAAGAAGTCAATAATTTTGAACATAAATGGGTGTTCAATAGTGTCAAACGCTTTATAAAAATCGATAAATAATATAAAACAATCATCTGAGATAAGGTATCTATAATCAATTAAATCCAAAATTAATCTGATATTATTTCCAATATAACGGCCTTTCAGAAAACCTGACTGCTCTTCATCAATTATTGTATTTAAATTTGTCTTAAGTCGTTTTGCAAAAATTAATGAAAATCTCTGACAGGTACCGTGAGACAACTGGACTGAACTATTAGAACCGTTATAAAGCGTACGAATTGCCTTTTGAAAAAAATGACCAAAACCAAAGAAGTCAATAATTTTGAACATAAATGGATGTTCAATAGTGTCAAACGCTTTATAAAAATCGATAAATAATATAAAACAATCATCTGAGATAAGGTATCTATAATCAATTAAATCCAAAATTAATCTGATATTATTTCCAATATAATGGCCTTTCAGAAAACCTGACTGCTCTTCATCAATTATTGTATTTAAATGTGTCTTAAGTCGTTTTGCAAAAATGAATGAAAAGATTTTAGTATCATTATTTAATAAACTAATTGGTCTCCAATTTTCTAAGAACAATTTGTCTTTGTTAGGCTTGGGTATAAGTGTAATTACCCCTTGTTTTAGTGATGCGGGCATTTCTCCCAAATCAATTGCTTCTTTAAAGACTGCCAATAAAAAGGGTGCAAGGTCATTACAAAAAGTTTTATAAAACTCCCCTGTCAAACCATCATTTCCAGGAGACTTATTTTCTTTGAGACTATTTATACAGTTTGTAATTTCCTGAATACTTATTTCTTTAATCACATACATTTTTGTAATCTGAAGTAATCCTATTAATATTGGTTGATAAATTATTAAGAAACAAATCTGCATCATTTAGTTGATTGTTTGAACTATACAATTTACTATAAAATTGATTAACAAAACAAGATATATCTTTGGGATTATCATTAGTAAATCCATTTATTATTAATTTGTTTACAGAAGTTATTTCTCTATTTCTTTTTTCTAAACCAATGAAATATTTAGTATTTTTTTCTCCTGCTTCCATCCATTTTTGTCTTGACCTAACGAAAGCACCCCTAGCTTTCTCTTCATAAATATTATCCAGCTCGTTCTGCAGTGCAGCAAGTTCTAATAATTCAGTGCTTGACATATTTTTGTTATTTCTACAAGTGATGGATATTATTTCATTAATTATTTTGTTTTCATTTTCTTTTTCTTAATAGATTTTCCATACGATATTGCAAATTTCCTTATTTCTAATTTTGCTTGTTCCCATAACTTCCCATAAGTTTGAATCAAAAAAGCCTGTTGCCAATACTTAACAATTATATTCTTAATTTGGTCACAAAAACCATTATGTTTCAATAGACTGTTATTTAACTTCCAATATCCTCTCTTAACTCTACTTGATTGACAAACTAACACATTAATTTTAATAGATATACCTTTGTGATCTGTTAAAACTGACGGTTCAATAGTAACAAGAACAGCGGAAATCAAAACCCGCTAGAATCGACGTCAGGACGTGACACCTTTAACCAATGAGAACAGTTGTGGGCGGGGCGACACGTGCAGCCCCGCCCCAGGTGCAGCCCCACCTCGATCTGCAGGCTGCAGCCCGGTGCTTCTCTGCAGTGCTGTGAAATATTTAAAGACTGCCCACCTGGCTATGGTGGGAATGGCAGGAGGGGAGTCCTGCGTGGGTTTTATTCCTTCAAAGACTTTGAGGGCTACTGCTCAGTTGATTGTTTTATTAATGATGGAGGTGAATTTCAGAACGTGTAGATGCAATTTTTTTTTTCTTTCTCATGTGTCATGTTTATAGTCATGTTTATAGTTTTAATCTATATTAAAACTAATAATATATTATATTTTCTGTTTTGTTCTTTGCAATAAAAAAAAGATCACTGTTATCAGTTTGGTTTTTGGAGGCACCGTGCATAAAATGGGATCCAGACTGAAAATATACAGTATGTAGTCAATTTAACTTAAAAATAC
>NW_015512623.1:0-1390 GCF_001515645.1 Sinocyclocheilus grahami | reverse complement strand
TAGTTTTTTTGAACGTTTTTATTTTTTTTGCATAAAAAACATGTTTTTTCTCTCTGTTTTCAGTGTCTCTGCAGGTCACTGTTAAGGGTGTTATCGGAGGTTCTGTCGTTTTACCGTGCTCCTCTAAAGAACCTCAGCTTACATCTGAAGACATTACAGTGAATTGGAAACACCTTAACAGACTGAAAGTATATAGCATTGTTAAGGGTAAAGTCTCTGTGGAAGGACAGGATCCAGAGTACGAGAACAGAGTTGAGAGTGACTCTGAGCAGCATCTGAGAGGAAACTTCTCCCTCAAACTCAAAAATCTTCTGTACAGCGATACGGGAAAGTACCTGTGCTACATCATAGCTGACTCAGTAATTCAGACTGTGGAGCTACGTATATCGAAGGTATTTTTTTCTTATTTTTATTTAAAGAGGTTCTATTATGCCTCTTGATTTAGTTTTTGGGGTGTACTAGAATAGGTTGTCATGCTTGATTATCCCAAAAGCGCATTATTTTTCACCTATTTTAAATTATTGCAGTTGATTATTGTACATTAGATTATTGTACATGTTTAGTTCCTGTTTCAATGAAACCCTCCTTCTGAAACACAAAATGTGATTGGTTATCTGGCCCAGTGTGTGAGTAAGGCCTAACCGCAGAACCATACATCACAGCAGTGCGAGGACAACAGCGGCAGCCTAACAGTCTGATGCCGGAAGTGGGAGGAGTAACAGTATCAGATCAGAAGTGGGCAGAGCAAGTGTTGCCTTACTAGGCATTCTGCTACTTCTGTGTTTTGGACCATTTCAAAGTTTAACAAACCATGTTATTATAAAACCACGTTTTTCCCTCTTAAATAGCAAAAGTATCACACACTATTTGCTCCAAATACAATTAATTAAAAATACAAAATAACAATAACTAAAGAAAAGAAATAAAACAATCAATCCAAAGAAAATAAATTGAATACAAGTTATGCAGGCACACATTTAACAATAATTCTTAAATATAACATTAAAACTAAAACAAATCTAAACTCCATAAACGTGGAGTTAATCCTGAGGTGCCTTTTGTCCCAACACTCGTAAAGAAAAACTTGATCTTCCATACCCTATCTTCCTTGATTTGGAATCAAAACATGAAAGGCTCTTTGTCTGTCATCATTCATTTCCGCCTGATCAAGTTGAGGAAGGGCCTTTTCCTGGTCTTTCTTGTTTAATTTCATATACTATGGCTCTTCCTCAAAACCTCTGAAGGCATGGCAGTTTTTTCCATTTTCATTAACTTTTGACTGAGCTCTCTCCTTATGCCATGATTAACTTCTTACCGTGTCTTCCGCCGTTATTAGTTTACATGATCTCCGCCCACTTCCGATCTGATACTGCTACTCCGCCCACTTCCG
>NW_015512622.1:6460-8382 GCF_001515645.1 Sinocyclocheilus grahami | reverse complement strand
AACCAACTCGTGCGTCTCGTCAGCACGTCGCCATAACCGGAAGCCCCCTGTTAGTTAGGTTATACACACATTCAGTTAGCTTTGGATCATTGGTTCTGGAGGCCCTGAACTGTCAAGTTTACTGATTTGCTGATACCTTTTCAAGAAACAGTGGATTTGAAAAGAATCTGGGAAAAGTACAAATATGCAATATTGATTCTAAAGCTCCAGAGGTGTTCTGGTATCTGTACAACTGCTTTGGAGGACAAGCTGAGCATAAATGGTAGCAGTATATAAGTCCAGTCTACAAAAAAGTATAGATTTGATAGATTTTTTTATTTTATAGATTTGTTTTGTCATGATTAGAGTAAATCAAGTGTGTAACTGGGATGAACAACAAGTTGGATTGATGTAAAAAAAAAAAAAAAAAAAAAATCATACATTTTCATTTTATTTGTACATAATTAGATTAGTGTTAGTGGTATCCCTAAGGGGCAGTTCCTATGTCATTTTTGGCCAACAGTTGCTGACAGGTGTCACCGCTACATAATGAACTCTTACTCTTCTTGAAACCTAATCTTGGTGCTCATAGAGAGACACCCTCATTTGCAGATACTCTGTTGTGCACCCTCCTCCACTTAAATTCCTCCATCAGCTTCCTAGATTAGACTAACACGCCCACATGCCTGCACTAATCCCACATTCAAGTATTGAGGCAGCGTCAAAGTTCATACTCCCAAAGGCGACAGCATTACAAGTATGAGCAACTTTGGGTACCACAAACAGCTTGGCAAGTATGAGGACATCGATGAAGATGAACTTCTGGCCTCCCTGACTAATGAAGAAATCCAGGAGCTGGAGAAGGTTATGGCTGAAATAGAACCTGATATGAACATACCCACGGGGCTAAGGCAAGAGGACCAGACGGCCAAGCAGCCAACAGGCACTTTTTGTCGAGAGGCTCTGCTGAAATACTGGGAGAACGAGACTCACAGATTGCTAGAGGTAGGGACTACACACAGAAATTGAGTGATATGCCAAACTTTGAGGCACTCGTTGAATTCCCTTTTTTTTTCTTGACAAACACTTAGGCTTGCCACTGGAGTGGTACCCTTAAAAGGTACTAATATGCAGGTACAAAGGTGTACCTTTGTAGGGTACTGCCCACGTGACAAGATAATGTACCCCTATAAGTACTATTTAAGGTATTCTGAAAGTGTAGGCATATCCACAAAGCTAGTACAAAATTTAGAATTTATTTGTGTGGGGGTCAGGTTAGGCTTTTTTTTGGTAAGCCAATAAGTCCCAATCTTTGGGAGGTATCCACAAGGAGGCTCCCAGCTTGGGGACAAGGTGGTCTCCAGCTTCATTAAGGGATTAAAAATGTCTTTAAATTTAGAATTAAGTCTAAAGTGTCTGTGAGTAGTCCATTTGAGGCAGGCGTGCCCAATACTCCCTTGTGGAAGGCCACCACCTTGCGGAGTTTAGCTTCAACCTTCTCCAACACACCTGCCTATAGGTTTCTAGTACTCCTGAAGCCATTGATTACCTTGTTCAGCTGTATTTAATTAAGACTGGAGCAAAACTATACAGAAAGTTGGTCTTTAATGCTGTGTTCCATTTACCTCGGATGTCGGAGCTGGGCATGACATTACACCCAAGTGGACCGTGTTTCCAGTAGAAAAGTCCGAAAATCAAGATGGACACGTCCATTGTTAGCAATACCAGTCGATTAAAAACACAAAAAAGTGGTATTTTGCACAGACAACACCATAATATGTTCACAAATAGAGGTTGGATAGTAGCCTACTGTGTGCACCGCTTTATTGAGTTTGAGACCTAGATAAACATTGTTGCTAATAAACAATATATTACTACTATTTCTCTTCTGTTGATGTACTGAGCAGCCATATTGGATTCTGAAGTTGGAGTTGTTGCGATTC
>NW_015512622.1:4407-4895 GCF_001515645.1 Sinocyclocheilus grahami | reverse complement strand
AGGGTTTGGTAAACACCAACCCTGTCAAATCAGGTCTCTTGGGAAGTGATTGTAAGACTTTAAGCAATAATTACCATTTTATACCAAGAATTTAATTATTCGTTCAATGGTTGTCTTGATTGAGATCATTTAAATTACCATGAAATCATTAGTCAGAGTGGAAAACACTTCTATCCACACATAAATAGCGGTTTCTTCTTTTTCTTGCAGGTCACCAATAATCATTGTTCCTGAGGTATAAGACGGCTCATATAAAATTAATCTGTAAAACAAATAACACGAATTAAAACTTTTGTTCTCTTAACTGGCATTTGATATGAACAACGTTAAGTGTTTTTCGTAACTTTTTTTCCACCAACAATATTTTGCTCAATAAGTAGAGTTTGAACCATGGCCGTAACCAGGGTTTGAAAATGAGTGAGGTCTGGGGTGGGAAAGAATTTAAAAAAAATTGTGCTTTAATAACCCCTACAAATACAACTCATTAT
>NW_015512622.1:1673-2596 GCF_001515645.1 Sinocyclocheilus grahami | reverse complement strand
AAAAAAAAATAAGCAAAAAGGCAACAAAAATATACAGCGATTTGGAAAAGAAAAATCATACACAGAATGGGTGTAAAATTTGGGGAAGTGACAATTTAGTATCATTTACTCTACTGGTTGGGGTTAGTGTTGCGGGATTAATCATCCCATTCGTCATCATCCTCAAAGTCTTCATCATCCTCATCATCCTCATCTTCATCTAAGGACCCAGAAAAGATGCATAACCACTGTAAATAACTCATTACTTACTGACAATGGCTTTCATGCTCAATCTCAAATGAACCAAAGGATATTAGAGTATGAAAAGTGGCCTCAACACATCAGTGTTTATCTGCATCAGCAAACGCTAAAAATGCATTGATTTAAATGGGGATGTTGTGTCTTCGGAATGAAGAGGAAAAAGTCATGTCATCTGTCATGTTACCAAAATAATCTTTTAGTTGGACTTGACATGTTACATCTTTAAAACGTAACATCAGTGCGTAGTAATCTAACTGGATCCACATTGGTTAAAGTGAGAAGAAAAAAAAATCTGTTTTGAAGAAACTCTTGAGAGAGTGAAACAAGCACTTACCTGAGGAGTGGATGGCTTTGCTCCTCTTTTGCATCACCTCCATCAGAGCTCCAACAATGCCTGCTGACTGAGCAGGGGTGGGTGGTCCCGAGTCATTATCTGATACCTGAACATTCAAGAATAAAGCAATCAGACAACTATAACAAACAACGGTTCATAGATCATGCTACAATAATTTATATTATATATTATGAAAGCATTTGGGGACTTACACTACTGTTCCAAAGTGTTTGTTTTTTTTCATTCAGCAAGGATGCACGAAATTGATCAAAAGTGATAGTAATATATATATATATATATAAAAAAGCAATATCACTCGAGTACGAGAGCGATACCGGCTCTATATCAG
>NW_015512622.1:0-219 GCF_001515645.1 Sinocyclocheilus grahami | reverse complement strand
AGTGAGAACATATGGTAGATGCAATGGATATAACATCTGTATTGAGTGCTAAATTTGTTAAAATGAATGATTTTCCCCCATTTACAACATAACATACACCTATTGTACAGTTATAATTGAATACACAATTCAATTTATAGTAACTTCAGAAATTTAATAAAAACAAAGCAAAAAACCCAAATTCATTCATCATTGTTTGAAACAATCGTTTAACCAAAG
>NW_015512621.1:3085-4000 GCF_001515645.1 Sinocyclocheilus grahami | reverse complement strand
CTCCATGATGTGAGAAAAAAGTCTTTTAGTTCAAAGAAAAACAGGTAGGTAGATTTAGCGAGACAGAGAGAGAGATGGAAATATTTGAGGTGATGAATTACCCTGCAGGCATTGTAATTTATTATATAAGCTTCATGTAACTTCAGACGCGAGATTGAACACCTTCAGCTCAATTTATCAGTAAGCTGTCAAACTGCGGGTCAATCTCCTTTTAACCCTTGTTTTGAGCTTCATAACCCTCTTACAGATTCGACGCTGTCAATCAAAACACGGTAACTGTGTCCCCCCCTTCATAGCTCATTTTCTCTCTGCAGGATCTTACTCGACATTTAAAGACTTCTGAACACGAGCGTTATTAATTTTAGTGTTGTGGCGTTACAGCTCAGCGTTTATGCCCTCATAACCTCTGAGAAGTTTCACTAATGACTGCCACAGTAAGTGGGCTCGGGGGTTTTAGACTTTTATTACCTGAGACGTTCACCTTCCCGTTCATTAGGCGCTAATGAAAACGACTGTGGTCTTGTTAGCTAACAAAGAGTAGAGAGACGTGACGTGCAGGGTTCAGCACATCTATTAAAGACTGTGTTCATCTGATGCAGTCTGATATGATAAGCATATTATGTCTTGAATATAGATGATGAGTCTGTGTGTGGCGTCATCATGCGTCACTGGTTATAATGAAAGCGGCGCTCTGATCACTCATATTAGACGTGTCACGTCAGGCTACTTTAGTACGAGGAAAAAACTGATTATGTGTGCACGTCTGTTTATTATTTTACATAAACAATGACATATGCAATGCACAATTAAAATTAAGGTAAAACTTGCTTCTGCTCCACAAACCATAATAACTAGTATATACTGGTTACTGGTATGCTACTGGTGTGTACTATACTGTATGTAGTACTATATATA
>NW_015512621.1:1260-2690 GCF_001515645.1 Sinocyclocheilus grahami | reverse complement strand
GTTACACGCAGCAGCCGGCGCTGACCGGGGGAACCAGCTCTGGCTGCCTTGGGGCTCATCGCTGCTAATTTCCATCAATAAGCTCCATTATTCAGATGAGATGAATGGGTCGGTGTCAGGCGTGGAGCGCGGCGCTGGTGTTTCTCTGACCTATTGTAAATGTTGCCACCTCGGCTGATGAGGGCCGTAATGGACCCCAGGTGTCAGAGGACAAGATGACTGCCAATAAATCAGGGCTTTGAGCAGTCGAACACGTTTCAGAACACGCTAACTGCTAATTTGCTGGTGAAAAGGCGTGCAATTAGGGAATGAAGGTGCATTCAAATGAACGGGTGATGCATGCAATAAATGTGTTTCTGAACGCAGCTTTACGGCAAACTATATGGCTCAGGGTGGGTCTAGCGGAGACTGAGCCCTAGTGAATAAAAAGAAGAATAAGAGTCCCTATGATGGAGTGTCCTCTCTCCCAGAGAAAGTATGTTTGCCTAGTATTTCATCATCCCCTGGAGGCAAGAGAGGGAAAATAAGCACATCAGTTGTCATTATGACAGCATAAAAATGGTGCCATCATATTTCAACTGCACAATGCAGCCAGCATCCCCTTCCCCGTGATGAATTATGGACTCCTCTTTTCACACGTTGACTATGAGTTAATATTATCTCCCGTGGATAATTATAGCCAAGTTCAATTACTGACCTAGAATTACCGCACGGGTTTGGACACACCGCCTTCTTTAAAAGGTATTTATCTCTTGCCCCAACAAACTGAATCTGCATGCTGGCAGTGATGCACAGCAGCGTCCCCCGAGTACGCTTTAATGTAGACACCTCCATTATTCTGAGCTTTTAGGGCCTTTCTGCTGCTCTCCATGACTCTGTATGCAGTATTTGGGTTTATTGCTTCAGATGTGTGACTTTCTGCGGATCTTGCTAACTCGCAGGCATTGCATTAAGAGCTTCTATTATCATACCCTTAAAAACAATTGGTGTACGATTTACTTTGAAACAATTTTCACTCAGAAATTGCTGGTAAATTTGTCAAATAATTACAAAGAAATGGCAAGGAACAAATTATTTAAACATTTTGAAGTAGGAGAAGTGAAATAGTACAATGTGATTATTTTTTTGCTGTAAATAAAACAAAGATTATGGTTTACTAGAAAACGCTATACCAGTCTTACTACTTCAAAAATGTGTGTTTAATTCAATTTGTTAGTTGCTGATTCTTTGTAATTAATTGTGAAATTTAACAGCAATTTCTTAGTGAGGACTGTTTCTACACCAAATTTTTGTCAGTGCATTTTCTTTAAAAATGTATTTATAATCTGTTTTATTTATACAACTTTAGATGCATCATTGGTAAGTTGTTATATTTGAATGAATGTCTTCTGATAATACTAACATAGAAATGCTTTTGTTTTAGCGTGTAC
>NW_015512621.1:0-421 GCF_001515645.1 Sinocyclocheilus grahami | reverse complement strand
AAATGAACGAGCGTTAGAAACCCAATCCCAACAACGGCACAATAACGGTGACGCACAAAAACTTTCAGGCCAATCAAATGTTCGTTTTTTTCTGGCTTACATGTTTATGAAACTTGTTACATGAGCTAATTCTTTTAATAATCTCCTTATTAGCACATCCGTCTCTTTTTAATGCGAATACATAGACGGAACTCAAAATCTGATTTGTTATGAAACACTTGTACGCAATGCGAAATCTACACTAATTATTTTGAGGCCGGCATCTGCCTTTCAGTGCGACTGGATATTACATTTGCTTAAAACTCAATCATACGAAATGAAGACTCCATTTGAGAGCATTTTAATAAAGATAAGTCGCCGCTATCATCTAATCGGGGACTGGTAATCGGCACATTCATTCGCCGCAGACAGATAATGTCAA
>NW_015512620.1:26511-27800 GCF_001515645.1 Sinocyclocheilus grahami | reverse complement strand
TGAGTAATGTTGAGATCTCTTAAGTGTCTCGTAAATCAGATCACATTACGTTTTAAAAAACAATAATATAATTTGTTTTATTATTAAGTTTATGATTAATTCAAATGGAAAACATGCTTTCATTCCCTACTGACTGATTTCTGTTGATCATAAACTGCTTAATTTTGTTCAGTTTCTCTGAAAACAAGATGTAATACATTGCATTTGCTTCTCAAGTAAATGTATCTTGATTTAAGGATGTATGTACAGGGCATGCAACGTTTAATGCATTGACTGAATTCAAGGCTTTTAAGACCTTTTTAGGGACTTAATTTGTGGATAGAAAAAAAAATGTTTTAAGACCTGCAGAAGCCCTGGATCCCAATCCAGAATTCAAAGGTTGGAAATTATTATTTTTTCCTTTTTTTAATTTAAGATCTTGGATGGAGATGTATTTCTATTCAAGCTCAATTGGATCAATTGGATGCCAAGACTTCAGTCAGGCTCTCAGTGAACTGACTCCATTATTAGGCATCTCTGCTAAATGTTTTAAAGAAGGTGAGCATTCTGGGTAAATGAGAGGAACCCAGCAGAAACACCAGTGAGAAACGAGGACCTCTCATTTGGGATTCAAGCCAAACCATGCCAGGATGTTCAAACCATGCTACATTTCCATTTTCTGAGAAAAACACTTTTCTGGGACAGAAAATAAACAAGTCCTGAGTCAGAGAGAGAAAAGGCACGAGACAGAAAAACAGAAACATGACGTGAGAATGAGAACGTGTGGCAAATTCTCTGAGAATTAGACGTCTTTTTAACGTTTGGCGGTTTGATGCAATTCACAGAAGAGTGTTTCTCAAATGAGCCACATCTAAAACATGATGATGGAGTTTTACACCTATTTCAGAGGCTGAATTCCCAGGTTCGGATGCCGGCGCTGAAGTCTTGACCCAGATTCCGGGAAAGCTTTCCTTCAGGGACGCGACCCAGAAGTGTCACACGAAAACACCGGCGAACCTCCAGCATCCGCAGCCTGCAGTATGAGCTCAGACTGGTTTAGAGATGCACATAAATATAGATTCAGGGAACTTTCTGCATCTCGGTCTGCTGGAAGGATCCATTATTGAAGATCTTCTGCAGCAGTAAACAGAGCCCAAACGCTCGTGTGAGTTTCATTAGATGGCTGCTGCAGTCTGTCCGTGTTTTCTGAATGTAATTTCTTCTGATGAAGTGAAACTGGAGCGTTTTGCATGCTGTGAGCGAATCACACAGCGAACTTCTAAAACGGCCTGGATTCATCTCATTTTTTT
>NW_015512620.1:24660-25155 GCF_001515645.1 Sinocyclocheilus grahami | reverse complement strand
AGTGTTGTAAATACTATAATATATACAGTATAATACACTTTACTACAGTATGGTTCAAAAACACTGTAGTATTTACTATAAATTACTATAGTGTTTTTCACATGGGGCATGGTGTGCTTCTACTTCATCGCGGTGCTTATTTACCGCGGTAAGGCTAACCTCGTTTCACATATATGTAGAGGCAGCAATTTGTGGCCACTTTGTCATTGTCTCATTATTTTGGCTCTTAAGAATAACTTGACAATGATTAATTCTTAACGACCAATAAACAAAGGCTGGCGGTCGCAGAAAAAAAAAATCGAGCATCTCAGTGTATTTTCTTCTCTCTGGAGGCAAAGGCGGCGATGCAGAGCCGGTAATTATACCGCGAGACAAATGACGAGGGCTTCTGAAAGGATAAAGTCGTGAGTCGCGATGACGTAATGCGAGTCGTTACGCAACACGCACGAGATCTCACGACTGATCTGACAAACGCTGTTCATCTGGTGATTATTG
>NW_015512620.1:23635-24102 GCF_001515645.1 Sinocyclocheilus grahami | reverse complement strand
ATGAGCGCGAACTTCACTTAACGCCTGCCTGTGCGTCAAATGCGTAATCAGTTCTACACTACATAGTCATGCATTATTCAAAATTAATGTGATGCATTAGAATACACAATGGCATGCGTTTTGCCATGCTGCAATTATCATAATGCTTGATATATTTATAAAAATAAAGCATGCATTACAATATGCATTATTTTGAAAGCATCAACAATATATTACACATATGTTATGTATTACACAGTCAAATCCAATTTTATTCTGGCACCTTCAACATTTCTCTCATTATTACAGTTTATTTACTATAGTTTAGAAAATGGTATTACAATATGAGAAGAACTCAGAGTTACAAATTCATCTTGATAATGTCAGATAACGTTTTACACCACCGTCTGTGGTGTAAAAAGATCACATTAGCAATTAAAGAAAAAGAAAAAAACACTTAAGCAAAACATGGTCAGGTCAAAGTGTCT
>NW_015512620.1:21483-21989 GCF_001515645.1 Sinocyclocheilus grahami | reverse complement strand
GCCTCCCGATGGCGGCATACAGAATAACCATCAGTAACCACGGATCAACTTACCCACAATCCCTCCTCTCAAAACAAACCTGTGTCAGAAAGAACAATGCAGAAACTTCTCTCCTAACAAAGGGATGTTTGCTTATAAAGTCGTGTGACAGAAGCATTGATTAGCATTTGGAGGAGGGCGGTGTTGTCAGCTGACGGAGCTGAACGGATTATCACGTCTAATAATAAACGTGAGTGTGGTTTTCTCCCTGGCTGGTGCGAAACATGCGATCTGTGCTAACGAGGAGACGAGAGACAGACGCTAATGAAATCACTCACACCCCGATTTATCCCCCAAATCTCAGCACAACCGCAAATTATATTCTTCTGTTGACTGGCCTCTTTGTGAACTCACTTTGTCTTGGCAGTAATTGAAAATTATCCCAATGCTAAAATTGTTCTTAACTCTCATAATGCTTCTGAGTGCATTTTAACCTGGAAAAATTCTAAAAAAAAAAAAAAAAAAAA
>NW_015512620.1:19416-20427 GCF_001515645.1 Sinocyclocheilus grahami | reverse complement strand
CGGCGCTCGAGACCGAGGGATATTTGTCACTGGCTAACCGGGTGACGAGAAAAAACAACAGCTGCGATTTGTTAAGCACATCCAGCCTGAGTTGCTCATTTTTATCGTGGCAGAAAAACACGGCAGATCCTCCATCGGCACACATTATGTGCAATTAATGAAGCGATGCTTATCTGCAGCGGCTGCGGCCGTTGGAGGGTGTGTTGAGGCCGGGGCTCGTCGTGTTCCTGTGACGGATCTCCAGGCGGATGGGTTATCAGTCAGAGTCCGCGCCGGATGAGTTGTGTATCTCTGGGATGGACAGCGGCTTGATTACTGCGCCTCCAGCGTCCCCTGTGTCACGATGGCACCTGCGATACGAGCCGCCCCACGCCATGAATCCAAATGCTCCTGAACACCAGCCGTCTGATTGAGTCTGGCCTGTTATTACCTCTGACTCCTGCAGCACAAACTGTGTGGCGTCTGGAGTGCTGCTGAGAAATACCCGTGTTACAGGTCACCGGGGTTAGGGATCAGTGCTTTGTCAAGGGGCCCACCATGTCTACTAGTATTTATTGCATATACAAGTATATATGTAGTGTCGACAAGTATATATTAAAGAGTATTTGTATCTGTCTAAACAAATAACCTTCTAATTACAACAAGAAAACTGGACATTTTAAAGTTCTAACGTTATATTTTTGGTGAAAACAAAGTTAGTAACCTATAAATAACATTATAATCATGACAAGAAAATTGGACATTTGAACATTTTAGGAACATTTCAAAACAACGTTTGTATAACCTAAATCTACCTGCGTAGTTGTTTAACTGAACAGTGAATTCTCCAGTGAATATAAATCATGCAGTGACGTCTCAAACCCACACTGCACCTCAACACGTTTACGCAATTAGCACGAACGCATCTGAAAACTAGAGCTGCGAAAGCAAGTTACTGGCTTCCCCTCCAGGATGAATTAAACGAGAAAATCTATTCGAGGAAAGCAGAAAGAACATCTCGCTCCAGCCCAG
>NW_015512620.1:0-535 GCF_001515645.1 Sinocyclocheilus grahami | reverse complement strand
ATTCATTTTTATTCACATTTCACTTATTAATGAAAAGTTGCTAATCAAATATGATATGGTTTTACTTTAAAAATATGAAGTCGTGACTATTTTATAAAATGATGTTTCTTCAGGCCCAGATGAACCCAGAATATGAAAGTAGCGTACAGATCATGAATGCATTATGAGGGTTAAAGCCCTCACGGCGTCTGATTATGGAAACTCCTTCACAGATCAAAGCAACATTTATCGCTGATGTTTCTGGCATCTGAAAACAACAGCTCTGAGCGTCACTGACCAGCGAGGAAACATTTCAGAGCATTCGAGCTCAATTCAAGCGTTACAGAGAACGCAGACAGTAAGCGGCAGGCGCTCTGAAGCCTTAATTCTGATCCAGACGGATGTCCTGACAAACTACCGCAGACGCTCTGTCCTTCTTCATCCTGCCACCCCATTTAATTAACACTTTAATAAATTCTGCCGTAGATTCAAGCGCGGCTGACATTTGTGGCGGCGCTCGAGACCGAGGGATATTTGTCACTGGCTAACCGGGTGA
>NW_015512619.1:8155-8385 GCF_001515645.1 Sinocyclocheilus grahami | reverse complement strand
TAAAGCTTTAATACAGTACGGCAACCGCACGCGCGTCCATGTATAGCTATGTGAAAATAAGTGTATAAATGGAACTGTTCATAGTTGGAGCTGAGCTGATGATCTGAATGAGAGAGAGAAAGAGAGAGAGAGATGCAAAGCAGAGTGTGTGCAGAGCAGGGCGAAGCGAGGAACAGGATTGAGAGCCGCTGCTTTAGAACATTGATTTTGAAACTTGTGAACCCATTAGA
>NW_015512619.1:5386-7265 GCF_001515645.1 Sinocyclocheilus grahami | reverse complement strand
GATTCAGGGGGACCGCCTGCTTGGAAATACCCTGAAATCAGGGGATGTCGCCCGCCTTACTACCCAGCGCTGAGAAACGCTCTGGAGGGGGAGTGAGGTATCATCTTCTGTGCTCGACTCCTGAAGGGGGGAGGGGAGGAGTACTGGCTCACTAACCCTGTCTATGATCCTCAGATCATGATGGGCCAGACCCCTCAGAGATAAAGAGGACCTAAACTGGCTAAGAATGAACCTACCGAACACCACCGACTGCGTCCACGGCTTCCTGAGCTCATAGACCACTGTCTCAATGGATATGTCAAAGGAGCCCAGAAGGCCAGTCTTCCTACAGAGGCAATATCATGTGCATCATGGCCGCCAATGCTCTCAAGCATTGGCAGCAGAAAACTGAGTGAGGCTCGGCACAACGGCTGTTTCAGGGGACATCCTCAGACCAATCTAGACCACTAAAACACCCTAGGAGAGAAAGCTCGCAAGCATCTCTCCACAGAGAATCTAAATATATCCATGCTCTGCAAGACTCTCCACACACAATAATATGCATATTAGAAAGACACAGCCGAGCTGAATATACTCCGCCTGTGATCTCGCAAGCTCTGAGTTAAAAACTACTTGATGCTCAAACTTCATCCTCATAGCAACGCATCAGGCAACCCGATTATAGAGGGTATGCAGACGCAGCAGATCAAGGCAATCACCGCGAGCTTAGATAACCTGTGCAACGGCTTGCGAGACACAAATGCTTTGTTCCACGTCTCTCGGGAATAGGAACAAGCGCAAACGGAGCCATAACATTGTGACTCATCACAATGAGCGCATAGCACTGAACGCGCATGCTCGCCGAGACAATAACGCAAAAGTCAGAATATGCCCTCAAGTGTTAGAAACCAAACACGGAGGCACACATTCCCTAAAGCGCTGCTCGACTTCACACACGCTGAACAAACGGCTCCTGAAGACAACAAAAGTTGGTGACGTGTTCAGCAGGTGCCCTTTTATACTTCTGGGCACCTACCTGTGATGTCACGGGGCTACGTGGGCCAATTAGATTTGAGTTGTTTCACACACGCTTCAGACACCAGTCCTGCTGGCGGCAGTCCCCATGGTGTCCACTAGAGGACGCAGCTCGAGGGGAACAGCTATTTTAAATTGTAATACTATTTCAAATTTTTGCATGTTTATTACTGTATTTTGCTCAAATAAATGCAGCCTTGTTGACCAATAAAGACTTCTTTCAAACGCATTAAACATTTTAATTATTCCAGTCTCTTGACCGGTAGTGTAAATATATATATATATATGGTTTGGTGGTGTACCGTACATGTGGATTTGTGAGGTATCTGCTAATCAGACTGTGTGTGGCCCGCTGGTCGTCCCTTGGGAGAGCAGGAAGCCGCAGTGAGAGAGTAACAATAGCCCACACACATCCTGTGAGTAACACAGCGCACCGAAGACCCCACACAAACAATCCACTGTCACATTCTCACATCCCAGTCTCTCCTCCAGTGTTCCAGCTTTTGTTCCAAACAACAGTTTGTGTGAGTGTGTGTGTGTGTGTGGTTATTTTTAGCTGCTGTCAGTGATCTGACAGAGTGATGGATGGGTTTGTGCATTTATTGATGTCAACAAATTGATTCATGTAGTCTCTAAGGATTAAGTCAAGTTCCTATTTACTAATTAAATTAATTTAAATTAAGTAAAAAATGTTGAAAAATGATGTTGCTTTAGCGCATTTTAATGAATAGAAAAATAAGCACAATTTCTTTTTTTTTTTTTTTTTAGTGCCGTTTCTTTTGGCTTCACTATCATCATAAACTATCTACAATAGTTCTACTACTAAGTTCTATATAACCAGTTATTTTACATTTGTTTTACTGTA
>NW_015512619.1:4671-4898 GCF_001515645.1 Sinocyclocheilus grahami | reverse complement strand
GATACTACAGTCAGATGTTGAGATGGGTTTGATCTACTCTACCACACTGAAATAACCAAAGGTCAACAACATCAGCTTGTAGAAATAGTTAAGGTAGTTAAGCAATTTCTACCAACAGAGAGCGCCACAGAGTGATGGAAACTAAAAGATCTGTAAAACTGGAGAGACCATACACATTCAACTCAATGGTAGTTTCTTAGCTGGCGCAGGAACAGATCTCTTTCCTC
>NW_015512619.1:0-676 GCF_001515645.1 Sinocyclocheilus grahami | reverse complement strand
CTGGAAACAGATTGTTTTAACAATCAGCAGTTACCATAAATACAGGGAAGGAAATTAAAATATTAGACTGTGCTAATAAAGTTCAGTAAAACATTCAACTGTGTTATCATATAGTATGATAGAGCAAGAAGTTGCTTCTAAGCAAGATCATTGTGAATGACTTTGAAAAATAAAATTACTTTATAGAGCTAGCAGAAGTACGGTAGGTAACACATACTAAACTTACTGCTCAATACAGTATGTGCCAGTGCTCCAGAAGGGCACTTTTTGCATTTACTGTACATTTATACTGTATATTTCTGTACAAGTGGCCACTCCAGCTGACCTCAGATCCATTAAATACAAACTGAGCAGCAGAATCTGATCCAGACAGCTTTAATAGGAGCTCACTCCAGTGAGTCTGGTCAAATCCAGCCTTCATCGACCCACCACAGCAACATGTGTCTCTGTCCAGCACAAATGTTAATATGTTTTACATATTAAGGATATCAGAAATGTCCTTCAGGTGCCAATAGTCAAGAGAGAAGAAATTTGAACATTTACATTTCAAGTCACCTTTAATTATACAGTGCTTTGTGCAATGCAGATTGAACCAAAAGTTATTGAATAGCAATGTCAATAGCTGTTTCCATACAAAATTGTGAATTTAATTCATGCGCAAATGTGTAATATTGCA
>NW_015512618.1:7331-8398 GCF_001515645.1 Sinocyclocheilus grahami | reverse complement strand
GAAGAAATGATTCTCTTTTTCAGGAGAGCGAGAGGACGAGCGTGCACATTTGAAGCTTCAGGATACTTACAATAGTTAGGCCTGCATTTAAGACTAATGTATTTGAATTGCATAAAATGTCTTAACTAACTAATAAAATGAATGTGATGCATATTTGTCAGTCATACATAAACTATGGCATGATTTATATGAGTGCAGATATCTCACCTCTTTCATTTAACTAGATGCATTTATTTGATTTTATTTACATAATCATAATTTCAAAATACAATGCAAAATTAGATTAAACAAATTTGAGTTTGAACGAGTTATTTTAGTATCGAGATGCTGTATAATAGTATATTTGTTTTACATTTTTTTATAACTTCCATTTCTATTTAAATGTTAAAGTTTGTGTGTGCGTGAGTGTGTGTGTTTGAGTGTGCGTGTGTGAGCGTGTGTGTGTGAGTGAGAGAGTGTGTGTGTGTTTGAGTGTGCGTGTGTGTGTGAGTGAGAGTGTGTGTGTGTGCGTGTGTGTGTGTGAGCGTGTGTGTGCGGGATTTCCAGCAAACTAATTCTGTCTGCTTTGAGAGGCTTTCACCGGTTTTTCCCATCTGAAGAAATGATTCTCTTTTTCAGGAGAGCGAGAGGACGAGCGTGCGCGTTTGAAGCTTCAGGATACTTACAATAGTTAGGCCTGCATTTAAGACTAATGTATTTGAATTGCATAAAATGTCTTAACTAACTAATAAAATGAATGTGATTCATATTTGTCAGTCATACATAAACTATGGCATGATTTATATGAGTGCAGATATCTCACCTCTTTCATTTAACTATATGCATTTATTTGATTTTATTTACATAATCATAATTTCAAAATACAATGCAAAATTAGAATAAACTAATTTGAGTTTGAACGAGTTATTTTAGTATCGAGATGCTGTATAATAGTATATTTGTTTTACATTTTTTTATAACTTCCATTTCTATTTAAATGTTAAAGTTTGTGTGTGCGTGAGTGTGTGTGTTTGAGTGTGCGTGTGTGAGCGTGTGTGTGTGAGTGAGAGAGTGTGTGTGTGTGTGTG
>NW_015512618.1:6304-7269 GCF_001515645.1 Sinocyclocheilus grahami | reverse complement strand
TGTGTGTGTGTGAGCGTGTGTGTGTGTGTGTGAGAGAGTGTGTGTGTGTGTGAGTGTGCGTGTGTGAGCGTGTGTGTGTGAGTGAGAGAGTGTGTGTGTGTTTGAGTGTGCGTGTGTGAGCATGTGTGTGTGAGTGAGAGAGTGTGTGTGTTTGAGTGTGCGTGTGTGAGAGTGTGTGTGTGTGTGTGTGTGTGTGCGTGTGTGAGCGTGTGTGAGTGAGAGAGAGTGTGTGTGTTTGAGTGTGCGTGTGTGAGCATGTGTGTGTGAGTGAGAGAGTGTGTGTGTGTGTGTGTGTGTGTGCGTGTGTGAGCGTGTGTGAGTGAGAGAGAGTGTGTGTGTTTGAGTGTGCGTGTGTGAGCATGTGTGTGTGAGTGAGAGAGTGTGTGTGTGTGTGTGTGTGTGTGCGTGTGTGAGCGTGTGTGAGTGAGAGAGAGTGTGTGTGTTTGAGTGTGCGTGTGTGAGCATGTGTGTGTGAGTGAGAGAGTGTGTGTGTGTGTGTGTGTGTGTGCGTGTGTGAGAGAGTGTGTGTGTGTTTGAGTGAGCGTGTGTGTGTGAGTGAGAGAGTGTGTGTGTGTGTGCGTGTGTGTGTGTGTGTGTGTGTGTGAGCGTGTGTGTGAGTGAGAGAGTGTGTGTGAGCGTGTGTGTGAGTGAGAGAGTGTGTGTGTGTTTGAGTGTGCGTGTGTGAGCGTGTGTGTGTGAGTGAGAGTGTGTGTGTGTGTGTGCGTGTGTGAGCGTGTGTGTTTGAGTGTGTGCATTTCATTTCATAGTCATTTCTGTATGACAGACAAATATCATCACTTCAATTTATTAGTTTGTTAAAACTTTCATTTTTACCTTTATAAAGATTCATTTATACTCTTTACTTTATACTTGACTTTTACTTGTGCAATAAACTAATATGCAATACATGATGTCTATTTAGTGCATACCTTGACTCTAGGGGTCTAACAACTAAAAATCAAGTC
>NW_015512618.1:3757-5587 GCF_001515645.1 Sinocyclocheilus grahami | reverse complement strand
CATGCAGTGCCCGTTTTACACGCTGGTTTAAAATGACGCAGTACATACTGTACAGTATGCAGTAAATAGCGCACTAGCACTCATTCAAACACAGCCTGTGCTGAAGTGTGAGTGAGTTTGTTCACAGAGGAGCACGAGTGTGTGTCTGGAAACAGGCTGGTCTCATGAGTGTGTTTGAGCTGATGAGGCCGGATCCGTCAGACTGAAGAGACTCTGGGCGACCTGATGAAACATCACAGAACAGAAGACCACTACTGAGTGCCCTACAGTCACTACAGACATGTTCAACACTACACTGCAAATCAGATCAAAATAAGAAGTGCAAAAGAAAAACTTTTGAATTATAGTCATGCTTAAACTGTTTATTTTTGTTGTTTATGGTTAATTATTTTGTACAGTATACATCAGTCAAAAGTTTGGAATAATTATGATTTATTAATGTTTCTGAAAGAAATCTCTTCTGCTCACCAAGGCTGCATTTATTTGATCAAAAGTACAGTAAAAACGGTGAAATATTATTATAATGTAAAACAGCTGTTGTCTATGTGAGTATGTGTTAAACTGTAATGTATTTCTGTGATGTGCAGCTGTATTTTCAGCATCATTACTCCAGTCTTCAGTGTCACATGATCTTCAGAAATCAGTATAATATGCTGCTCGAGAAACATTTCTGATTATTATCAATGTCGTGCTGCACAATATTTTTGTGGAAACTGATGCATTTTATTTTTCAGGATTCACAGATGAACAGAAAGTTCAGAAGAACAGCATTTATTTGAAATGGAAATCTACTGTAACATTATAAATGTCTTTACTGTCACTTCTGATCAGTTTAATGTATCCTTGATGAATAAACGTATTAATTTTATGTTTCTTGAGCTATGAATTGACCATAAATTTAGAAATTAAACCATTTTTTTCTCACAAATAGTTTAAATTATTGTTACATAATTCCAAATACATAGATTATGATCCACAAATAAATGTAAAGACATTAACAAAAATGAAACATACTGGCAGATAAATGGAATGAGATCCACAAATAAATCTTAGAGTTTCACAAACATGAATTAAATTCATCACAAATAAAATAAAAAAACATTCACAAATATATTTGTATGTCACAAACACAACTTTGCCTGGAATTCATTTGTGGAGCAATGCACGCATTTATGGATTTTGAAACATGACGATCCACAAATGTGTGACTCCGCCCACCATCTGCTCAAGCCAATCAGATAACAGACATGATTGGCTACAGTACAAGATTTCGGACATACCCATTCTCAACAACTAGAGAATACCCATGATGCATTGTGAGAGTTGCGTCTCACCAGAAGATGGCGCCTGCAACGGAATCATCCATCCATTCATTTTACAAAGCGATGGCGTACAGAGTAATACAATACAGGAATAAATTCACTGTAAATGTATTATTAAATTGCTTAATTAGGGTTTATACATAATTTCCAGGACAGAGTGCAAGATAAATCCTTTCATCTTACTACTAGAGCTGCCAGTTTGCCAGTTTCAAATGATTATTAACCCTTTATGGTACGGAGTTGCCATATGGCAATAATTCATTTCTACTCATTTTGCTATTCTGAAAAAAAATATATATATACAATATATTGCACTATGGGAATTAAAAGGGCAGGGCTTAAGGTAGACAAAACTGTGCTGTTTAAGTCACGTCCAGAACTCTTTTTTCCCCACAGTCACCCTCACAGAAAACACCTTATTTCTAAACATCTCTTCTCAAGGGGGATTTTTCTGCAGCATCTGTGTTTAGTAAATTAGTTATTTTTATTCACAATTTAACTTTGTCTA
>NW_015512618.1:2097-2505 GCF_001515645.1 Sinocyclocheilus grahami | reverse complement strand
TTCGGAGCCGAGTGGTGTTATCGTTCTGCTCCTGCCAAGCTTCGTTGAACAGACGCGTCAGCGCACTCAAAGGATGTGGGGTGGCCCGCGCTGGATCTCAGCGCCCCACTCCAGTGCCATTCTTCTGGGAGGTGCATGAGGAGCTCACCAGGTCGTGGATGGCACATTTTACTGCCAGAAACTGGCTTGGTAGTTCCTCCTCCCTCACCAGCCTCGATGGTGGAGCAGCCAAAGGGTATATGGAGATCCCCCCCAGCTAGCGCTGCCCAGCCAGTCTTGCTGGCTCCTTCGGACCATCAGACTCAACTATGCGATTCAGTTCACCCGGTGTCCCCCAAAGTTCAGGGGCATCCACTTCACATTAGTGAAGGTGGCCGATGCTCCTGTCTTGCGTGCAGAGATCGCAGT
>NW_015512618.1:0-2087 GCF_001515645.1 Sinocyclocheilus grahami | reverse complement strand
TCGCAGTCCTACTGGCGAAGGGTGCGATAGAGCTGGTCCCTCCAGGGGAAGACGGGGATTTACAACCCTACTTCATTGTACCAAAGAAAGGCGGTGGGTTACAACCAATCTTGGAACTGCGTGTCTTGAACTGGGCCCTTCACAGGCTACTGTTCAAGATGTTAAAGCAGAAACGCATCTTTGGGTGCATCCGTCCCCGAGATTGGTTTGCAGCGATCGGCCTGAAGGACACATACTTTCATGTCTCAACCCTTCCGCGATACAGACCTTTTCTGCGGTTCGTGTTCAAAGGACGGGCATATCAGTACAAGGTCCTGCCCTTTGGGCTGTCCCTGTCCCCCCACCATGTCTTCACAAAAGACATACGGAGGGGGCTCTTGTTCCCCTCAGAGAGCAGGGTGTTCGCATCCTCAACTATCTCAACGATTGGCTCATACTAGCACAGTCTTGGGATCAGTTGTGCGAGCACAGGAATTTGGTGCTCAGGCACCTCAGCCTGTTGGGCCTTCGGGTCAACTGGGAAAAGAGCAAACTCTCCCCGACGAAGAAGATCTCTTTTCTCGGTATGGAGTTGGATTCGGTCGAACAGGTTGCTTGAATTCATTCAAAGGCAGGACGGCGGTCCCACTGAAACAATGTCAGAGGCTCCTGGTGCAGCAGGCACGCCGCTGGGGCTGCTTCATATGAGACCGCTTCAGCACTGGCTTTATGGCCGAGTTCCGAGGTGGGCGTGGCAGCGCGGAACTCACCTGGAACAGGTGCGAGAACAGGTGTCGAGGCATGCTGTGGTACACACGGATGCCTCCACCACCGGCTGGGGGGCCACGTACAATGGGCAAGCAGTCTCGGGGGGGTGGACGGGCCCCCAACTGCACTGGCACATCAACTGCCTAAAGTTGCTAGCAGTATGCCTTGCCTTGAACCGTCTCAGAGGGTGCTTACGAGGCAAGAACGTGCTGGTCCGCATGGACAACCCTGCAACCGTTGCGTACATCAACCGACAAGGTCTGCGCTCCCGTCGTATGTCGCAACTCACCTGCCACCTCCTCCTTTGGAGTCAGAAGCATCTGAGGTTGCTTCGTGCCGTTCATATTCCGGGCCTGCACAACCGTGCAGCCGACAAGATGTCTCGAGCTGCGATCCCCAGAGAGTGGAGACTCCATCCCCAGACGGTCCAGCTGATTTGGAGACGTTTCGGAGTTACTCAGGAAGACCTGTTTGCCTCTCCAGAAAACTCTCACCTCCAGCTGTTCTACTCCCTGAACACTCGGCACAGACACACTGGCACACAGCTGGTCTCGGGGCCTACGCAAATATGCGTTTCCCCCAGTGAGCCTTCTTGCACAGACACTGTGCAGAGTCAGGGAGGACGAGGAGCAGGTCCTGCTTGTGGCGCCCTACTGGCCCACTCGGACCTGGTTCCCGAAACTGATACTCCTCGTGACAGCCCCTCCCTGGCAGATTCCTCTGAGGAAAGATCTACTGACTCAGAGACGGGGCACCCTGTGGCACCCGTGTCCAGACCTCTGTAAACTTCATGTCTGGTCCCTGGATGGGACGTGGAGGTTCTAGGTGACCTACCCCAAGAGGTAGTTGACACCATCACTTCAGCGAGAGCACCGTCTACGAGACACGCTTACGCCTTGAAGTGGAACCTGTTCGTCGAGTGGTGTTCCTCTCATCAAGAGGACCCCTGAAGATGTCCGATCAGAGTCGTGCTCGCCTTCTTGCAGCAAGGGTTGGAGCGAAGGCTGTCTCCCTCCACCCTTAAAGTTTATGTCACTGCTATTTCTGCTAACCACGACCCCGTAGAGGGGAGAACGTTGGGGAAGCACGACCTGGTCCATCAGGTTCCTTAGGGGGGGCGAGAAGGTTGAACCCTCCTCGTCCTCCCTCTATACCTTCTTGGGACCTGTCTCTGGTGCTTGAAGAACTACAGCGGGTCCCATTTGAGGCTTTGCAATCAGTTGAGCTGAAGTTTCTTTCAATGAAGACTCTGCTCCTGATTGCATTGGCCTCCATCAAGAGGGTAGGGGACGTTCCATCCTCCTGGGCGCTGGCTCGTGGTGCCTCGCTGACAGATATTT
>NW_015512617.1:8019-8391 GCF_001515645.1 Sinocyclocheilus grahami | reverse complement strand
CAACACCTGTTATTTGAATCCTGCAGTACGTGTCTTAATGGGATAGTTTGCCCAAAAATGAAAATTTTGTAATTTACTAACCCTCAAGCTGTTCCACACCATTATGAGTTTCTTTCTACTGTTGAGCATAAAACAAGATATTTTGAAGAATGTTGGTAACCAAACATTTGAATGTAGCCACTGACTTCTATGGAGAAACTATGAAAGTCAATGGCTTCAGTCAACTGTTTGGTTATCAACATACTTCAAAATATCTTCTTTTATGTTCAGCAGAAGAAAAAAAACTCATACAGGTTTGGAACAAATTGAGGGTTAGTTAATATAACAGAATTTTCATTTTTTGGGTCAACTATCCCTTTTAAAGTAGGAAGA
>NW_015512617.1:5587-6814 GCF_001515645.1 Sinocyclocheilus grahami | reverse complement strand
TATCATGGTGTGTCTCGCCCACAAGCCTATGTGTGTGTGTACCTGTGGTTTTCCTGTCGGTGAAACCCAATAACAGTCCCATTGCATCATTTTGAATAGTTTCAGGAGAAAATGGATGCAGTCTTGGCAGTCGGCGAGTGTTTCCATTGCTTTTTCCGAACCGTTTTCCTCCTCTGCTCGCCCTCCCCACAGGGAAAACGGTCAAAACAAACAGCAAATAGTTGGTGTTGAGAGACTTGGGCACTTGGAAGGCCACATTCCAGCATAAGTGGAAAAAATTAGAGTCCCTGCCGGATTGCTGCAGCTCCCGGAGGCTTTGATTCACAAAGTTAATTTGGGATAGCCGCTGAGAGCTGTAGGATTTCGAGCTGGCAAGTAACAATGTTGTCAGTGAGTTTTCTTCGGAATGCCCCCACGTCAAGAACGCTCTGACCCGAAACTCTAGCAGCCCACCTGAACAGCAGCTGTGCCAGTTTTCCAGATAAACGGATGGGTTTTTAACTCGAGTAACCCACAAGGTAACCACTAAAGTGAAGCTTTTCACTTAATGACATGGCATCTTAAATTGTACCCCACTTCCAGTCAGATTATTAATAAAAAAAATTGTATTGTTTCCATTCACTTTCATTGTGAGAAGCTACAACATTCTGCTAAACATCTCTTTTTGTGTTCCACAGAAGAAACGAACGACATAAGGGTGAGTAAATGATGACAGAATTTAAATTTGAACATTAACTGTCTCTTTAAATATTACATTTGGGAGTGTGCTGCTTCCTGACAAGGCCACCAGACAGCACCACCTATTGCTCATAATGCGAAGATTTCCATGAGTTCGGCTAAATTTAAACTGGTGTTGTACATTATCAATTTAGTTCAGTTCACATTTATTTGTAACATTTTTTACAATACCATTTCATATTAGGGGTGGGCGATATGACCAAAATCTTATGGCACGATATGAGTAATTTTATTTCACGGTAATGATATACATCACAATATAGGTATTTTTGCTTTATATAAGGTCTTTTATGATATCTTGTCACCAGGGTCAATATCACAAAAAACTAATACTAGCCTGAATTAAGACTGAAGACAAGTAAACGGTCAGCGATTAAGTAAGAACAAGAAACTAACTACAAGCAATAGGACAAAAAACTACAGCAGAGCTTACGTTTTCATGACCACGTAGCACAGCAGCGTTACGTGAGCGTGTAACCGTGATTGAGA